>NW_028324310.1:15812500-15920000 GCF_058129835.1 Hydra viridissima
TAGATAGTGGATGGATAATAATATATAGTGGATTGGGCATAAGACATGATTTGATGACATCCAACAAATATCTTCTCATGTCAGCCAAGAAAAACATTGACAGGCACCATTTCAATTCATGAATTATATTTCATAATCTTCTTTTCTACTTCATTTTTCTTTGTTACTAGTCCAACCCTCCAATATTTATCTTATTTGAAAGCTACTTAATCCATATGATTATAAACAACCTGTTACTCAACCTGTTCATTTGGTGCATGTACATGGTTAAGTATTTAAACATCTGTTTGCTGACTTTTTATTAAAAAAAAATTGTGCACTTGTAAATGGGAATTAACAATCAAAGTGCATACTGTACTCACTTAAAAGAAAAAAAACTTATTTAGGTATAAGTACATCATTTTGATTTAAGTATATAATGATAGGATGAAAAGTAGATTGCATTTTGTTCCAGTAATAACTTTGCAGCTCATCTATTGTATTTTAATAAGAGCTACAAAAGAGACCATTGAGGTAATTTCAAAATTAAAAGCTGGTTCCTATGAAGTTGTATTGTGCAAAAGCAATCATGGAAAGTGGTAGAAAAAATCAAGTGTTACATTGTTCCCTGAATGAGCACAATTTATGGCTTTTAACTAGAAGTCTTTGTTAATAAAATTTTAGTGCTTTTTTTTTTTACAAATTAAATATATAAAATTTGTTTAGGAGAGTTTTTTTTTTTTATTTATTGACAGAAGATTTAAAAAATTGTGTTTGGCTCAATCAAACAAAGCAACTCTCCATAATAACTTATGTTTTTCATCATTTGAAAATTTTGATTTTATTCTGCAGACATTTTAAGAATAATATTTGAATTCATATAGATACCAAATTTTACGTTAATATGTTGTTTGATTCATTCAATATTGCTATTTAACATAAGTGTTGATAAAAAAAAGCTTCAAAAAATGCTGAGTTAGCATAAATTACCAAAAGTTTAAACATGAATGTCCGGAAAACTGTAAGGAATTTGGTACTCAAACTTTTTTAGCTGCTGGTTGATGAAAATTGTGGGTCAAAGTCAAATGAAAAGAAAAGCAATGTTGTTACCAATAAAAATGCATCCAACACAAACAAAAATTTTAGGAAATTTAAAATTTGCATTAACAACGATGAAGACAATGTGGAGACTAGGGAAAGGAAATATTTAAGTTTTTTCTAAAACTGGTTTTTCGAATAAACCGCGGTTTTTAATGTTTTAGAAACCGGTTTTCCGGTTTTCTAGTGTGTTTTTTTATAATATATATTTCAGGAGAACAATAGCAACAAAAACGAAAATATATATAGCAACAATGTCATATACAACTGAGCAGCAAACAAATAAGTCTTTATAATGGTTAGTTTTACATTTCTTAAGACAATAAGCGCGTAAAAAACATAAAGCATTAAGTATTTTATCATTTAACCTTGACCTTAGTTTAGTGACAAATAGACCACTTGCAGAAAATGACCTTTCAACCTCCACACTTGTTACTTAAATTGACTTCAAAGCAGTGTGTAACAAATCTAAGTTGCTTGTTCGTTTTTTTGTTAGCTCAAATACTGCCATTTCTTTGAGCATTAGTTTGGAAGTTGATTCTATTTTTTGTTTCTTTGGTGAAACCCCTTTGACTGTCTCTCTGATGGAGAACTCGAGTTCTTCTACCAAGAAAGCAAATTGTTGTACTTGTTCCTGACTAGTTTCATTATCTGATAAGTTTTCCTTATCTATAGACTCACTTCTCTTTTGCTCAAACAAATGATTAAACAAACTTGATGCATTAGTAGTAATTGCATTTCTCTTTGGCATGGAATTTTCGAAAATGTCATGAGATGCTCCATTAATGACACCAGAATTATTCAGATATTTTACTAAGTTTACTAATATAGCATTCCTCCTCTCAGTGACTCATTTAGTAAATGAGTCAACTAGCTCTTGATTAAAGGTGTTTTCCTGGCTTTTTAGCTGTTTAAAAATGAACTTCAGAATGTCCTCAGATGAGAGCAAGTTCAAATCTCTTCTGCAAAGTGCTTCAGCATCAACCTTGATTGGTTCTAAAGCATTTACAAGATATTGTAAGGTGGTAAGTTCAGACTTAGAAATTATAATATCACTTGATAACTCAATCAGTGAAATTTGAATACATTTCTTAAGGGCAACAAATCTTGAAATCATATCTAAAAAGCTGTTCCAATGTGTCTTAGAGTCTAAGATTAGCTGTAGCTCCTTTCCAAACTTAGGCTGGACATGCTTTTGCAGAATCATGTCATTTTTAACTGGAGTTTTTTCAAAATAATCTCACACATTTTCTGACCTTGTTGGTGAGTTCTGACATCCTCCCTGATCATTGGAAGAGCTGATGCACCTGCTTCTGCTAAAACTTCTAACCCTCTTTCCTCATTGCTGTCATCATCTTCTTGGTCCTCTTCTAGAATAGTGACTTGCTCAGGTGTGCCATTATCTTCTTTCCTAGATTGTCTATATAGAATATCACAGACAGCTTAGTGGATTCCATGTGCGAGGCAGAGCTGATAGTCTGGTAAAATTGAGCTACCAAATTTTTTCATTACAGCAGCTCTGTCTGTGGTTACTGCAACAATAAGCAGCTCTGTCTGTGGTTACTGCAACAATATACGTTGCCCAAATTCTTTCAGTTTCTCGTCAACAATTACACAACTTTTCTTTGCTGGCATTGACTCATGTACCTTGATCATTCCAAGGTTCCAATGATCACCTTCCATATGAACATTTATGTTCATATATCTTCTGTTTCTGGATGAAATATACTCATCAAGGCTTAAGCTAAATTTGTGACCAACAAGCTTCTTTTCTGCAAGTTGCTGCTGATATGTTTTCTTGATATCTTCATAATGTTTCATCAGCAGAGCTTTAATTGATTTAGCATCTTTGGGCAATATATATCCTTGTGTTTCTAGAGCAGGGGTGGCCACAATAAGGCCCGCGGGCCAACTCCGTCCCTAAGCAACCTTTTATCTGGCCCATCAGTTAATTGTAAAGATAATAAAAAAAACTATAAACATATAATATTAATAAATTATATAATATTTAAATTTATAAATTATTAAATTTTAAAATATTTTTTGTAAAAAAACAATCACTATAAATAATCAAAAATATATTAAAAAAATCCTGCCGGCCATTAATCGCAGAATTAATTTCCGGCACTGCCAGAAATTACCATTTGCGTTTTTTAATTGTAAATGGCATCTTCAAAATCAAAACAACGAAAAATCGACAAGGAATGTCGTTTATTTAATGATGAATGGCAAACTAAATACTTTTTTGTTGAATGTAATTCAGTGCTAGTATGTTTAATATGTAATGAATCGGTTTCAGTGTGCAAAGAATATAATTTAAGGAGGCACTATGATACAAAACATTCTAAAACTTATAATCAGTTTGTCAACGAGGTGCGGAAAGAAAAATCAATTAAATTGAAAAATAAGTTATTTGAACAACAAGATTTGTTAAAAAGGGGCAACACTGAAACAGAAAATGCTGCTATTGCAAGTTATGAAGTGAGTCTTCTTTTAGCTAAAAATTGTAAACCATTCATTAAATTATTAAGGAATCTCTTGAAATTGTGTTCAAAAACATTTGTCCTGAAAAATTGAAAATTTTAAATAATATCTCCCTCTCAAGACAAACAATTACAAGAAGAACATGTGATATTGCTGATGATCTGAGTTTGTCATTGACTGAAAAAATAAAAGCATTTCAGTATTATTCAATAGCTATTGATGAATCAACTGATATATCACAAACTGCTCAATTAGCTTTTTTCATTCGTGGTATTGATAATGATTTTCTTGTTACTGAAGAGCTACTTGACATCTATCCTATCCAAGGCAAAACAACAGGAGAAGAGATTTTTCTTGCCATGAAGAAGGTTTTTAAAAAGTTCAACTTGACTTACAACAGATTAATTTCAATTACATCAGATGGTGGCAACTCAATGATTGGAAAAAAAATCATTGAACTGCCACCATCTGATGTAATTGAAATTAATTGGTGTTGTTTCCAGACTGGAAAATGAAATGGCAGAAAACAACTTGTCATTAATTAAGCTGCATTGTATTATTCATCAGCAAAGTTTAACAGCAAAGACTATGAATGTGGAAAATGTAATGTCTGTAGTAGTTAAAGCAATAAACAGCATTAAGTCCAGTGCATTACGAAGTAGGCAATTTGAGGTTTTTCTTGCTGAAAATGACTCTGAATATGGTGGTCTGCTTTATTATACTGAGGTGAGATGGCTTTCTAGAGGTAATATGCTGAAAAGAACTTATGATTTGAGACAAAATATGTTGGATTTTTTCAAAATTATCAACAAAGATTATCCACCAGAGCTAGAAGAAAAAGAGTTTATTGAAAAATTTGCATTTCTAGTAGACTTGACCCAACATTACAATATACTTAACAAAGAACTCCAAGGAAAAGATCAATTAATTGGAAAAATGTACAACCTTATTCTAGCTTTTCAGTTGAAATTAACTTTGTGGGAGAAGCAGTTGAGAACTGGAAATTTCAGTCATTTTCCAACTTTGGGTGAGCTGAATCCTGGAAACACAGGAAAATCTGTTACCTGTATTGCTGAATTGAAAACAAGATTTTCAAAAAGGCTTGCAGATGTTAAGAATCATGCAGACAAAATCCAATCGTTCACAGTGCCATTCTCTGCTGATATTGAAACTGTACCAGATAAATTCCAAATGGAGTTAATTGATATTCAATGCAGCGATGCTTTGAGAGAAGCATATAATAAACAAAATTTATTGTTATTTTACAAAAATCTTGACCAAAATAAGTACACAAACTTAGTCAACAATGCAAAAATGATGGGTGTCTTGTTTGGTAGCACATATTTGTGTGAAAGTGTTTTTTCTCGTATGAAATTTGCAAAATCCAAAACAAGATCTGTACTGACAGATACTAACTTGCAGAATATATTAAGAATCGCAACCAGTCAGTTGCCTATTGACATTAAAAATATTGTGAAAAAAAGGCAGGTTCGTGATTACCAATAAACTATAATTTGTATTATACCTAATAGCCTTGTGACCAGCATATGTTGTTAGCTAGTAAATATGTGTGTTTTAGTGTTATTCCTTTGCAAATCAATATTTTTAAATAAAATATTTTTAAAAAACTATGTTATAAAAAATCTCCTGCCCCATTTAACAGTTGAAAAGCTAACTTTGGCCCTTATCAAAAAAGTTGTGGCCACCCCTGCTCTAGAGCTGTTCTAAAACGTTGACTAGTTGAGAAAATACGAAAGGACAGCCCATCACATGAAATAAGCTCAACCAAAACAACATCAGCAGGATCTTTTGTCTTAAAAAATGAATCAATGGGTTTGATGACTTCGAGTTTCCTCTCAGGAGTAACAACAGCAGCAAATGTGATTTTGTGCTTTGTCCTGAGGTGGTTCCTCATGGAGCTTGTGGTTCCTCCTTTGCACTTAATTTCTTGGTTGCAGAGCTTGCACTTAGCCAATTAAAGTTTTTTTTAGTGCAAAAAGTGCTTCCAAACTGGTTTGTCATCCTTGTGGACTTCAGAAAACAACATTTTCGTTTTTGTGAAATTTTGTTTCCCTTTTTTACATCACAAATTGCAGTAACTTACTGTTAAAGTTCAAGTGGAAGTAAATTGAATGTTTTTTTTTTTTTTCTCGAGCACATTAAGAAAAGTGTTTTAGAATTGCCAAATAACCAAGTAAATTTTGTACAAAAGATATATATCCAAAAACTGGTTTTGAAAATAACATTTTCGGTTTTCAATTTCCAAGAATTTTGTGGTTTCTGGAAACTGGAAACCAATTTTCCTTTTCCTAGTGGAGACATGTATGATTTGGGGTGATCTTGATGGAGATGATAACATTCATATTGATCAGAGCATAAGTGCTTTGCCTCTTGCTTGGCCTGGTTTACACATACACTGCAGCTAACTACTAAGGATGGTTTAAAGAAGATTTATATGATCAAAGGCCAATGTTTGCTAATCACCAAAGTACCCAATTGTTTGAGCTAAAGTTCGGAGCTAGTAGTTCAATACCTGCAACCAATATCACTCAATGATGTAGCGCATGCAGGAAGTTGCAAGTAGTGGTTTTATTTGAAAAGATAAGACTAGAAAAAACCTTACAGTTCTGGATCCTCCATCATCTTCTAGCATCAGTTCAGGTTAATCTTGAAAGAACTTGTCATTACTTTAGAACTTTTTACTGAAGCAACTGATCTCGCATAATTATTGTATTAGTGTATTATTAAGGTTGTATTGCAGCATCTGTTTGATTTTAAAAGAATTTTGTATGATTTTAGCAATTAACAAAATACCACAATCGTGTTACAATCTTTTGCTTCTTTATACAGATTTTTTCAGTCCTCTATAAAGAAGTAGTTAACTAAGATACTATATAGTTGCTTAGTTAGCTTCTATTTTTTAATAAAACTCTGGGTGCTTAGAGCAATTAGTAATGTTATGCTGGAAAAAATTTGTTATATACAAATGTGCTATTTCATGCCTTGCAAAACAAATTTCAAGTTTAATGGGCTTACAAACGAAATGCAAATTGCTGTTTCAAAGCCTAAATAATTGTTGATCACTGAGATCTCTTTCTAAAAAGGATCTTCAAGAAATGTTTCCTCCAAAGACATTTAATACTTTATTTCTAATTTTATCAACAACCATATTTTAGAACAAGATGCAAACTTTGCAGATATGTGGTGTACTTGTATCCCTAATTGTAAATGAAGATCTAGAGTCTTTTACTTTTTGTTTAATCTTTTACCTGGTCATACTTTACTATAATGATAATTGCTACTACTTTGTTATGATCGTTAATGCATAATCATAACCTTTCAAAGTTCTTAGATAATTCTTCATAAATTCATAAACACATTACAACTCTGAATTTGTTTCCAGATAATCTTCTTCAGGTCCTCATTTACATTATTTGATTGCACATATTGAGAAATAAGATTGCTGAACTCTATGCTGAAATGTTGTCAAGCTGTTTTTAATTGAAGAAGCTAAGCAACTATGTATTTCGTAAATAAATTCATTAATCAATGTTATAAAGATGGAAAAAGTAAACAATAACTTTTTTTTGCAGTAACATGATGGCCATGAAAAGTTACAAATTTGAACTCCTTTAAAAAACATTATTTTGATTGTTATAGTTTTCTTCTATAAATTATATTTTGATTGTTAGAAAATTTCAAGTGTTTTTTAAAATTTTTACTTCATAGTGGACTGGTTAACAAAGAGTTAAAACTAAATAAAGTTTCTCACTAAATAAACAGTTGGCTGTTTTGTTAAAAAAGATTTTCAAATAAAACATTTGAAAGATGGAATAGTACATTTTTACCTTCTAATTGCAATATTATTACTTACTTTTTTATAACCTCTTGGTTATACAAGTGTTTGTCTTTTAATATAATTTTTCTAGCCAATAAACTCTAAAATGAAAAAGTTATTGAAGTTCATCAAACTTGTAATAAAAATAACAATAGTGATAGAAGTATTAGCAGTAACAGTAACTGTAACAACAGTAAATATAAAAGTGATATAAATAGCAATAGTAGCAATATAAATGATAATAATTAAGTTTAAAAAAATAATGTTTTACATTACATCTCTAAAAATGGATGTCTCAAAAAATATTAATTTTCATAGTTCTTAAGTTATGTCTGCATTTTGTGTTTAAATTTCTAATGATCTGTTTTCAGATACGCTATCCTCATTTTTTGCGTGTCACATTTACTGATAGTTACAGATTTGCATTGATTGCAAATGCATTAGCAAACAGAAAATGGAACAGGATTGTAAGTTTCATGGATTCACTTGTTAACATAGAATAAATTTTTAAGATATTATGTTGTAAGATGAAGGTGACCACTGTTGTTAAAGCACAGTTATGAAAACTGTGCTTTACAACTTTTAAATTGTATCTATTTGAAGTGAAGTATTCTAATTATTATTTTATTTTAGGCTGTGGTTGCAATAATGAATGTTCCTTTACCTGATGATTTTGTTGTCTACATGTCTTTTTTTAAAATTAGATACGAATTGGTTAGTTAATCTTTTCTATAAGATTTCTACCATTTTATCTTAAGCACCTGTTCAGTTTTAAAATCATTAATTAATTTGCATTTAGGTCTTTTTCCCCATGAATGTAAAGAGTACGACAGTTAACATGTTCTTCAAAAATCTGGCCGAAGCTAAAACAAGAGTATACTTTTGTCTCTTAAGTGGTGATTTTTTGAAAACATTAGTTGCGGAAGTTACTATGTAAGCTCTGATAAAATTTCTCAATTTGCTAAAGCATTTTGCGATTGGAGTTAGTACTGATGTCATTGCAAAATTTTTATGAAAGTCTTGATTAAATTTTTTGTATTTACTTGTTCATTAAGTTATAGTTTTCAAAAATAATTAAATTTTGCTCTTGCTTAGACGTAACTTAACAGCAGCCAATGGTTATTTGTGGATCGGAGAAGAAAATATGATAAATGATTTTCCATATGACAATGGAGGACCTTGTGCTAACCTAACAGTATTTTTTTTCCATATTTTTCTTTTAATCTTTAGATTAAAGTACCATTTAGTGTTTCAATAGTTGCCTAGTTGACAAAAAAACTAAAATATTATAAAATACTGCTGCCAGTAATAACTGTTTTTAAACTGCTCTATGTAAAATGCTTACCCTAACAAGATGGGGTTAGGATTAAATAAAAACGATCCAAGGTAATAGAATGTGCAAGCATACTTAATTCCATCAAAGTAAGAAATTGTTCACATTAATAAATATTTTCAATGGTTAATTCTTAAATTCTTAAACAGTTAAAATAAGCTAAAAAAATTCTCCAAGCTACTTTCTAAACATCCACTCGATTAAAAAAAAAAAGTTACTTAGTTTATTTGTAGACTCAGAAAAAGGTGTCAAATCATTGTACTCTTCTTTGTCTCATCAGACACTTATACAAGTATCTTAAGTTAAGGTAGAAGTACTGTGCTAACAAAATGTAAAAATTAATTCTTACTTAGAAAAACCATTGTTTAAAAAAAAAAAAAAAAAAAATATCCTTTAATAACTATGAGAAAAAGAAATTAGTATAAAGAGGAAATACAAATCTTTTTTTTCTAATTAACCAGAAACAAAAAAGTTAAATGAGCTTCATAAGTTGCTGTTGCATTTCCAATGTCTATTGCTGTGTACATTAAGTCTATTGTGGATGTAATAATAAACATGTTTTTTTTCTTAACAAGATTTTTTAAGAAGGCATTATTTGACCATCCCTATCTGAGATGGGATGATCAAATAATGCCCTCCCTCCTTCCTTCCTTCCCTCCCCCTCCCCTTCATAATCCATTGTAAGCATTTGGAAAAATCCTTTCTGATTACATATGTGAGTAATCTCTAACATATTAAACAAAGCCTGTAGTTATGTTCTAACAGAAACAGAAGTTGGTAGTTAATGCAGTTAGTTAAATCAGTATGACTTTTTTTTTTTAATCGAATGATAAAATTTTTATCTGTTTTTAAATAATTTTATTGATAGTAAATTGTTGTTTTTCAGAAATAAATATGAAGTCATAAGGTTGGTTTTGAAATATTGTACTTAAAATGTTAAAATTCTCCTAATAGTGATATTTTCTTAAGGTCCCTACTTGTGTTGAAGCATTTCGAGGTGCAATACTGATTGAATCCCACTACACAGTTAATGGATTTCAAGATGGAAATTTCAATCGCTTGAAGTTGTCTTTTGGGAAGCAGTTTCATAAAGTTTTGAAGTGGACAGGGGTGAGTAGAATAAATATGGTGATTTAAAAAAATTTTTAAATATAAACTTTAAACTTCATTAAAAAGAAATATTATTGTAAAACTAATAGAATAAATGTTTTCTATAAAATATACTTGTAGGGAAAGATTATTTACCTATTCCTTAGACACCAGACAGTCACTAATTTAATGTAGAATTTTAGTGGCTTTTAACTACTTCAAAAAACTATATAAAGCAGCAACTTAAGTAAAAACCTACAGTTAAAAAAACTATAGTTGTACTGTTAAATTTAACATGAAAGTTGAGAACAACAAAAAATGCCTGCATAAAAATGTGCAATGTTAGTTTCACTGTAGAATGTGCTAAGCATCAATCATTTAGCATATGGGGTTGCTTAAATTAATTTTTAGTTTCATTATTATATTTATTATTAGTATCTTTGAGATTTTAAATAGCAGTCTTAACCCATGCGGCAAGATTAACATTCATACACACATGTTTGTGCAATAAATCTACAAAAACTTCCAACCATTTTTCAGCAATATATGGTACCTTGTTACACAGAAAACTGTATCAAAACCTAATTCCAAGATCAATATATTAAAATTATGAGTTGACCTCCTGATATTCCTATATTGAGAACCTTTGGTTATGATGATATAAATAAATGAAATACAGCTGCGGACAAAACTACGTGAACGATTGCAAATAGTTTTTTTTAATGAAATTTTCAATGTCTTAAAATAAGTTTATAGTTTAATACTATATATGGTTGGATAGAGCGTTTTTTGCTCTATAAGACTGTGTAAAGTGTATTCTCTAATAATTTGTTTAAAATTAAACATATCTAAATGTTCAAAAAGCATCAAATATTTTCCGCGACAAAACCACGTGAACGATTTATAAAAGCGTCATTTTTGATGCAAATTATATTATATTCACATCGAAATCAGTGCTTTTAAAAATCGTTCATGTGGTTTTGTTATTCTAAGAACTTACAATCATTTAAATTTCTCAAGATTATTATGTTTAACATCAAAAAATTAAAAAAATTAAACTATAATGGTTCGTCAAACTGATTCAAAAATTGAAAGCTTGGTTTTGCGTTTGCGCAAAGAAGAAAAATGGTCCATTGGGCAAATTGCAGCTCATGTGAAGATGTCAAAAGGTGGAATACATAAAATTATACACCGAGAAAAGAGCAAAAAGATCGTTAAGAAAGGTGGTCGTCCACGTATTACGGATAAGCGGTAATATTCCTTTAATTTTATTTTTTTTAACATTTAATCTTAATAATATTAATGTTAATGTTAATTTTAATGTTTAACATTTTATTTTTTAGTACTGATCGAAAAATTGTGCGAAAATCTCTTGAGAATCCACATTTGACAGCCCCTGAAATTCGTCTGCAAACAGGCATGGAAAACGTAAGCACACGAACGATTCAAAGGCGTTTAAACAAAGGAGGTCTTTAAGGGCGCAGACCTGCAAAGAAACCATTCCTTAAGCCCAGGCACATCAAAGATCGCCTACAGTTCGCTAAAGATCACTTAAACTGGACGGTTGAAAATTGGAAAACAGTTTTGTGGTCGGATGAAAGTAAATTTAACATGGTTTGCAGCGACGGTCGAGGTTATGTTAGGCGTCCAGTAGGTAAAAGATTTGCAAAAGAGTATACAATAGGAACTGTAAAATTTGGGGGTGGCAATATAATGGTTTGGGGGTGTTTCTCCTGGGCTGGAATTGGTCTGTTGTACCGTGTAAACGGTATAATGGACCAACTACAGTACAGGGAAATATTATCTAATCAAATGTTGCCACACGCTTTAGAAAAAATGCCTCACAATTGGGTTTATCAACATGATAATGACCCTAAACATACAGCTTTGACTGTAAAAAATTGGCTCATAAATAATAGCATAACGGTTTTGAAGTGGCCTGCCCAATCTCCCGACTTAAATCCAATCGAAAATTTATGGATTGAAGTTGAGCGACGCTTGGGAGGTCGCAAATTTCAAAAACCGGATGAACTTTTTCGAGCCGTACAGTATGAATGGGAGGCATTACCAAAACAGTTACTAGAAACTCTTGTAGAATCTATGCCAAGACGGTGCAAGGCCGTTATCGATTCTAAAGGCTATGCAACTAAATATTAATGTTTGTTTTTTTTTAGAATCTATTATTTGTTGATGTTAGTAAAATTATTCTTTTACGTTTGTATAATCGTTCACGTGGTTTTGTCGCGGAGAATATTTGATGCTTTTTGAACATTTAGATATGTTTAATTTTAAACAAATTATTAGAGAATACACTTTACACAGTCTTATAGAGCAAAAAACGCTCTATCCAACCATATATAGTATTAAACTATAAACTTATTTTAAGACATTGAAAATTTCATTAAAAAAAACTATTTGCAATCGTTCACGTAGTTTTGTCCACAGCTGTATATAATTCTGAAAAACTAAAGTTGTATGTGACCATACAACTTGAAGTTTCATAATTTGCTTTTTTTTAAAAATTCTTAAAGTAGTTTCTGTCGACAAATCAACTGGAAAACAAACTGAATAAAAGAATATCAAATGTAATTGCTTTTACATATTTTGGTTTTCACATTATTTTATGTTTCCAAAGTCATGTTTCCCTTCAGAAATAGGTACACAGTTTCCAAAGTCATGTTTCCCTTCAGAAATAGGTACACAATTAAATAATTGAGAGGAAATAAGCTAGTTCTATTGTGACCCCTATGTGCGCTTTCAGCTTTAAAACTGTTATTGGTAATAAGATCTCTTAGCATACCAGGAAACTGTTGGTTAGTTAACTACTATTTGCTTCACTCAGCTTTTACTATTTTAAAAACTACACCTAATGGCTACAAAAAATGACTGGTGTAAACAGACAATAAAAATCGAGCTGCATTGTTTAGTTGAGATATTCTTTTTTAAATGTAAACTTACATAAGATGGATTGCATCTAAAAAGGACAAGCTTAGTTCCCTCACATTTATTAGCAAAATCATTCAAAAAAACTTTCAGCATTCAACCAACTGATCTGCTAAAATTGCTGTTGATTGTTTTTCGGCTTGCATACTAAGAGCTTTTCTTTTACAATTTTTTTAAATATTTTCTTATGAAACCATTATACCTTTTTAATTTGATTTACCAACCTTGAGCAATTTTGTTAAGCTTGATTCTTTCAGAGTTTTAAAGAACAGTCAAAGTATCATTTGTTTTCATGGCAAAACCAATTTTGTTCATAAATTTTACAACTTCAACAAAGATTGCCATTATTACAAGACTAATTCTTTGGCTAAGCAAAACCAGCAAGTCCATTTATTCCCTAACTCAGCAGAAAATAGTTGACTTTGTTATATTGTAAAATTAATAATCAGATTTTTTTTGTTATTTACAGCTTTAGTATGTACTTGACTTTCTCTCTCACTTTCTTTAGGTTTTTTAAAAGTCCTTTCTGCTAGGTCTTTTAAAAGACCTAATAGTGCCATTTTTTCTCATATAAAGTGTTTTATTTTTGATATTTTTTATTTATGTTACTCATCATTAAGTTCTGCATATGCTGTTGTTTGTTTTTAGTTAATTTTTTTTTTTTACTGAAAAAGTTACTTTATTTTCTTCAAACAATACTTGATTCTACCATTTAACTTCTCAACATTTTCAGCTTTCCACTTTCTATCAGAGACTAGGCCCTCCAAGTAACCCAAAAAATCTTTGATTGCATGAGTTTCTGGACATTTTGCTGGGTTGATTTTTTTAGTTACAAAATTGATGTTTTCAGCATTGAAGTAATTGATGTTGTCTTTTGCATAATGTGAGGATGCTAAGTCAGACCAATATGTAACTATTATCTGAATAATGTTGACAAACAAAAGGCAAAAATTGTAACTTCATTAAGTCTTTTATGTATATGTTCTATTAAATAAATACCTAAATAGCTTGGTTAAGGCTCTAGACAAACTACTTTGACTAAAGACAGTTGCTCCAAAATAAATTCAGCAAAAATGATATAGTGTCACAACACTTAATTATATACAAATAGTTGTCTATACACAAGTGTGTGATGTTATATCATTATAAGATTTAAATTATACGTTTAAATAAGGAAAGGGAAAAACTAAACAATAAATTTACCTTGTGTATTTTAGGTGATTAACTTTTAGTTCGCAAAGGGAAATGATTTTTATATTGTGATAAAAAATAAAATGCTGCAGCAATAAGGAGTAATGGTTAAAAGTTTTTTTTTTATTTCAACTTAGATGTTATTAACAAAGAAACTGAAGATTATTGATTAATGAAGCAATCATCACACTCATAATATTGTTTTTTAATTGTGTTTTAGGATTATTACGAGAAAGTTAAAGCAGCATTAGCTTGGGATGCAATTTCTATCACTATTTCTGCACTATATAATATTTCTGATTCTAAGATTACAGTGACGTCTAAAAAACTTCGAAACTTAATTCTTACAGTAAGTTAATTTTTCTCTCAACTATGAGAATGTATAATTTCTGATAAATGTGTTATCAAAAAATATGCATTTTCATAGTTGAACATTATTTATATACTTAACTTTAGGGTTGTTTTTCAGCAAGCTTTAAAAAGTTTTAACTGATTACTTTATGTGAGAAGAATTAAAAGATGCTTTTTGTCTAATTCCAAGGGTTTTATGGATTTTATTTGTAACTTGAAATCTGTTTTCAGTTGTTTCAGTTGGATAAATAATTTATTAAAATGCACTGGTTAGGTTTTCTCCAGTAGTTACTTTTTCAACTTATATTTGTTTAATCAGCAAGTTGCTTTCAAAAACGGACAGTTTCCTAACTTCAAATTTTTGATTCTAAAGTTTTGAAAAACCAGCTAGTTTTTTGTTTTTAAAAATTGCAAATTAAACAACAACATGAAAAAACAACCTTTGTGGTCTTTACATGTAATTTTTTTTAGTGATAAGCAAAGTCCAAATTTTTCTATTAAAGATATGATATTTTGAATTTATTTTATAATAGAAAAAGTTTAAGAAATACTAAAGAGGAAAATGATTTATCAGATAAAATATAATGAACTTTTGTGCACCCATCAGTGCAAATTGAGAAAACATGTTCCACATCAGTAGAAGATTTTTTAATCCCTAATAGATCATTATGCAGTCTTTTTAAGTTCTCTGTTCACTTGTATATTTGAATAAACTAAATTTCTGTTTATTTCATTTTAAAATATATTATCAACCACTATAGGTGCTGATTTTTCTTTCAGGAAAA
Organism: Hydra viridissima; assembly: GCF_058129835.1. Classification (NCBI taxonomy): domain Eukaryota; kingdom Metazoa; phylum Cnidaria; class Hydrozoa; order Anthoathecata; family Hydridae; genus Hydra; species Hydra viridissima. Next base: position 15,827,592 of record NW_028324310.1, read on the forward strand.
CAAATTTAGTAACATTTTTAAGTAAAAAAGCTGTTTCCTGAAAATCTTTATTGTAATTATTTATCCATTCACAAGGATCATTTATTCCAAATAGTTAAGATGCCAGCTTTCCTGTAATAGCAATAGTATACAAGGCAATTAGCTGGAGGATGATAAACTACAATACATGATAGTAACTAAATGGATAAATTTCTTACTTACCAAGGCTCCATCTTGACATGATTCTAATTCTACTATATCCATCTGAAACACTGGTTCCTTATGATAGCAACAATAGAACTGGTACCAAATCTGAAACTATTTCCTTGAGATTGGGAATATTTAAATCTATCATTGTTTTACCTTTTTTTGTTTGAGCAACTGACTTATTGTTTTCAATATTTTGATGTGAATTAAGAGCAATTGTGTGGTAGTTTTTGTCATCTTAGCAAAGAATTTCTTCTATGCTAAGATGACAAAAACTACCACATTTTAGATTAAGCAAAGAAAGGCAGCAGCTGCCAAGAATTCAATCATTATCGCAGTTTAACCAAGGGCATCCTTGTGAGCCCTTGGTTAAACTGCGATAATGATTAAATTCTTGGCAGTTGCTGCCTTTCTTTGCTTAATCTAAAACTGATAAACTTTTTTTTAAAAATTAGATCATGAAATTACCATTTTTCACTAACATAAAGTTAATGATCATTCTAAAGTTAAAGTTTTGCTTACTAAAAATATAGTTCACTCATTTTAAAAAACTTCTAAAATTTTACTTTTACTTAAATTTTTCTTGAGAAAAATTACTATTTTAATTGATTTTATTGAGAAACTTAACTATTTTATACGAATCTATATTACTAAATCACGTTAAAATTGATTGAATGTTACAGTGTCATTGGTTTAAACATGAAAATTTCTGAGCTCTGGCTAATCAAAAATTTAAATGTTAGACACTGTACTCTAATCAGTTTAAAGTAAAAAAATTAACTAAGATTAGTTATCAAAACATTTTTAATTTGCTGACAAATGGTTTGTTTTACTGCAAAATGTGCTCAGTCAAACAGGAAATACAAATGTTATAGGCATAAATGATTACTTATTGCTTTTTACTGACCAAATATCATAGAAATCAAGATTTTGTTTTAGAAAGCATAAAATTAGATTTAAATTTTCTGAGTCTTGTATTAATGTTTAGAATCCATCATCATTAACACTTACTGGAAAGATTTTGTTTGATAAAGATGGCAACCGAAGAAATTACACTGGTTAATTTCTACTTTTTATTTATAATTTTTTTAAATTTAGTTTTACTTTTGTAATACTAGTCAATATTTATTAATTTTTTTGAATTTTTTTAAGCATCATTGCTTCAAATTGATGCTTTGCCTGGTGGTAAAAACAAGACAACAGTGAGATAACATTATTTTTATTTAAATAAATAGGCCTTCAATACCAGAAAAAGTTTCCATTAGCAAAAAACAATTAAGATTAAGTGCTTCATACAATTCATCATGAGTGATGGATAAGTTTTTAAACATTTAGAACAATTCTGTTGAAAAGATAAAGAAATTTTAGAAAACTAAACATGTAATATAGTTTTTGGTAAAGTGTTTTGAAGTTTGCTTACGTAAGTAGGTGTGAAAGCAAAAATAAAAATCATTATATATTTAAACAATTCTGCTTTTTAAAATACAAAGATTTGCATTCATAATTTTAAGGTTTTGAAAAGAAAGAGATTCTTATATCTTGGAGATGATGTAACTCCTTACAATATTCTCCCTAATAATACTCTTTGTGAAATCTCTGCTGCAGGAGAAGAAATGATTTATCATGTAGTGCCATATAAGGTCCAAAACAGAATTAGGTAAGTTTGGGTATTCAAAGATACTGAGTTAAATAGAATTCTTTCTTTTCTGTTTAAACTTAATTTTTTTTTAAAATATTTTCAGTTTTAATTCAATAGAAGGTACAATGAATGAAGATCTTAGCATCAATGGTCCAGTTGCATTTATTAAAACTGTTATAACTGAATATGTACCCCCTGCATACTATTGCAGTGGTGGATGTGGTGGAAATCCTTTGGATCTTAGTGATCTTACAAGATGGGAGAATGGTAAATGCATAAAGCAGGATGTTTGTGAGTAAGTTGTGATGTTTTTTTTTATTTGTTGTTTATAGCTATGCATAAAGCGTTCTAATGAATGAAAATTAATTATCTTATCATCAGGTGCAATCTAAATCCAAATACTGGTAATCTGGGATATTCAGGACCTAATTGTAATACTATCATTTGTGATTTTTGTCTGTTTGGAACTTGTGTAAGCCCTGGTGTTTGCATCTGCGATGAAGGTTACATTAGCAGTCCTAACAGTAATGATTGTGCTATTCCAACATGCCTGAAGTAAGGTTTTTGATCAATAGATTGTTTAATTTGATTATTCAATTACTTTTAAATGGTAAAAGTGAAAATTTGTGAATAAATAAGTTAATGAATAAATGAATGAATTTAAGATAAATGAGCTGTAAGATGAGTTTTGATCTAGTTTAATTTAACACAAAAACAAAAACAATCAAAAAATGAAAAAGGCTTTTAGAAACCATACCTTAGGGAAGAAGATTAGGGGTCAAGTAGGTTTGCTACAATCATTTTAATACCATAAAAAAATTTCAGACCTATATTATTGTTAGATAATTCTTGATACTTTGAATTTTTTCCAAAACTATGACGACAGTGGATACCCAAATTTTTAAAAAATAAGTTTTAAAAACTATTATTCTGAGGTTGAATGAACAACATGATTCTTTATGCAAGATATTATATAAAAGTATGTAAAATATTTGGAGATATTGTCTTCCCAACAAGTTTCATCCATAGCAGGTTTTGATAATAAGTCAAATATATAATGTTGAAACGCAATTTGTTGTGGTATCACAAATGATAATTTTATTATAATACATAAATTGGCATTTATCTAACATTTTCTTGATTTCTGAAAAAATGCTATTGCTGTACCACTTTTGAAAATTTTAATTGAAAATTAATACAGCCAAAAGAACCTCATGGTGTTTCTTTTTTTAGTGCAACTTGCTTTCCATTAATTTTTTACATCAAATTGAAAATATATAAGCTTCATTGCAGAATCTGTTTTTGAGAGTTATTTACAATTTAATGTTAGGTTGATAGCACTCATCCATATCTCTATATCTTAATTCTTAGGTGATAATAATAAAAAAGCCTCAGATCTGTTTTCTACCTGTTTCAAAACAACTATGTTGATTAGATTCAGATTAGTAAACTTAATAAACTTTTCAACATAATCTCATTCATCAGAAAAGGATTCATTATTGATAAGTCTTATTGATACAGAAAAACTCATAAAATTTTATCACAAACTATTCTTCAATACTTTTGCGTCCTACCAAACATAAAAAGGTGAATATGTTTCTTAAACTTACCAACTTTTGCTTTTTCCATAAAACATTGTAGCGAACTGTTTTAAACACTTTTCTAGAGTATCTTTGTAGCTGTGTTTGATTCTTTTGGCATGTATATTGCTAAAACCCAGAACTTTGTGAGAAATACATCCCCATATTCCTGCTGAGCCTTCACTTCCTTGTAACCCTGGTTATAACATAGTGTGATGAATACTTCCCATGCTTGTATCTTTTAACATACAGCTTTACTTTGCAATTTAGTACCTCAAAATTAGCCCCACTACTAAAAATTATCAGGGACCTTTCTTCAATATATGATCCTATGCATTTGTTGAGTAACACCTTTCTTACTGTTTCCTTGCCAATTGTAACATTTTTTAAGGAAGCATTGAACTGAAGCATCAAACATCTGAAACACAGACTATTTTTGCTATAGCAACATTAGATTGGTTTCCTTGTTTACTAAACCAACAATTTTTTCATTTAACACTCTCAGTGATACTTTTCTTGCCCATTTGGTCAAAATTTTACCTGAACAGATTTGGTATTAATTATTTTAAAAATTATTTAACACTTCATGAAAATTTTTTGGTTGGGTATTATGTAATTAATAGATAACAAATATTATCATTTTCAGAAAAAACTGAAGTCCGATAGATTAAATAAATCAAAAATAACACAATACATTTAAACTTAAAGGCCATTTATTCCTAAGTAAAAGAATTGGTAATTAATTGATTGATTATCAATTGAAGAGAGAGAAGTGTTGCACATGCACAAAAAAGGCAAAAGATTTTTTTAAAATCATTTTTTTAATGATTTTTTTAAAATCATTAAAAAAATGATTTTAAAAAAATCTTTTGCTTTGACAATTTTATCATCAAAAAACTAGAACGGTATTATAAAAAATTTGCCTTCTTATAAACTTTCTGGATACACTGTAAGATGTTCCAAAACAGTATTAACTTTGTACAAAAATTTTCAGAACAATTTTTTTCATATATTTAAGCATTTTCAAATATTTATTGAAAAAAAATGTTGTCAATGAAATTACTATGTTAAAATTTCCTTATTTCTTTACGTTTAATAGGTATGGATGTTCAGAAAATGGTTTATGTATAAAAGCAGATTTTTGCAAGTGCAATCCAGGTTTCTTCGGAACAGACTGCTCAAAAAAGTGTCAATGTTTACATGGCCAGTGTAGTGATGGTAACAGTGGCAGTGGGCTTTGTAAATGTGTCTCAGGCTATATTGGTGCCAACTGCTCTACAAGAACACTTACTATTGCAATTCCAGTTACACTTGGGTGCATAGCTGTGTTTGCTCTCTTGTTTTTTATTGGGCGTCAAAAGTATAAGGCAATGCAACTTCAAGCTCAACTCATGAGCACAGATTGGAAAGCAGAATGGGAATCAATACGTTTGAGACAAAATGGGCAAAGAAGTAGCATGAAGTCTTTAGTTAACATGCTCAGTAAAATATCAGGGTATAGTATCATTTCAAAAGAAAAGGTTTTTAACCAGAATCAAGCAATATGGAATGGCAAGGAAGTTATGTTAAAGAGACTGAGAAAAGATGATATTGATCTCAACGATGTTTTACGCTGGGAAATAAAACAAATGAAAGATTTAAAGCATCCCAATCTATGCCTTTTTATTGGTGCATGTATAACATCACCAAATGTGTCTATTTTAAATGAAGTTTGTGGTAAAGGAAGCTTGGAAGATATATTATATAATGATGAAGTTACACTAGGATGGAATTTTAGATACTCAATGCTAAAAGTAGGCACTTTTACTTATTAGTGTGAATGTTTTAATTTTTCAATAAATTTGATTTTTGAATTTTTAAGTATTTTGATAAATTTAAGATCTTTTAAATCTACCTATAAACTTCATGATTAAGGATATATGTCGAGGTATGACATATTTGGCTTCAAGTGATATTAAATCACACGGACGTTTGAAAAGTTCTAACTGTCTGGTTGATAACAGATGGACAGTCAAAATTGCAGGTTGGTTTTACAAACCAATGAAATCATTATTTGTCCCTCATCAGCAGTAAAAAAGGATGAGAAAAAAATGATTGATTAATATTTACAAATATAAAATGCTTGTAAAAATATGTTTGTTTTTTTAGTGTGTTAGATATTTATATTTTTGTTTAAATATATGAACTGTTAGGTAGCATACTATTGGTACTTCTCTGTTAATAGATTATGGCTTAAAAACCTTTCGCAGTTGTGAAAATGGTGTGCGAATATTTTCCCCTGCTGATGGTATTGGCGTTAATATCCCTTCTGAAGAAGAGTTAGAAGGCTGTGACTACTAGTAAAAAGCATTCCTGATGCTATTATATTACTGTTTGTTAATCTCATGATAAACTAATTCAATATACGTTTCATAGAGAGAATGCAAATTGCAAAGGAAACTATTTAACTTTTTATTTTAACTCGATGAATAAGTTTTAACAGGAATTTTTAAGGTTTTAAAATATTTTGTGTTACTATTTCTAAGCAACTTACTCTGGACTGCACCAGAAATTATCAACTCAGGTGTCTCGCATCCTAATCATGTTGGATATGGTAGTATCAAAGGAGATGTTTACAGGTATATTTATTTTTATGTCTGTTATTCAAAAAAGAAAAAAAACAAAAAAAAAAAACAAATGTTAATTACTAAATTTTTGCTCTTTTGCTTGAATTTAAAAAAAGCCCATGACCTCATGGCGTAAGTTTAATGATGGTGCCATAGGCATCATTATCAAACTAGTGTTTTTTAAAAAACCTCATAATAAACTATATAACCTGCTTGTTTAACCTGCTTGTTTAACCAGCCTATTTGAAGTTGAGTTGTATCCTCCTGAGAGTTGGAAGAAAAAAAGTTTAAGTGCTAAGGTTGAAAGAAACATATTGCAACCTTTTTTCTCATAAATATTTTTTATTTAAAATTTACCAAATGTCTCTTACACTGATGATTGGATCTTGCTTAATGTAAAAAGTTTCTTTTCTTAATGAGCATTTTAAACTGATAAGTTCCATTCCTTTTTATTTTACAAACACTTAAAGCAGAAGAATTCTTTTTTTAATTCATAAACATTTAGAAGAGTTAAAAAAAGTTGGTTTTGTAGTTGTTCATCTAGTTACATTTTTAAAACACGCACAAACATTGAACAACAAAATACAAAATTTCAAACATCAAAATACTTTTACAAAACGCAGCAGTAATACTAGATCATGTGTGGTACAACAATTTTTCTTTTTGGACACACAAAAACATATTACATTTGATGTACTTAACAAAGTTTTGCCACTGCATCCCTGTCTCTTGCACTGTGTTGAGTTGCTGCCTCTACCATCTTTGTCAGATGGAGTTCCCCATGTTTTTTGATGTCATCATTGGGTTCAATATGGCTCCTCTTAGTAGTTGGAATGTAATTGCCGTCATCGTTAATCTTTTATTCATGATGATCAATTGCCACCTTATCAACCTACTAACCTGAACCACCCTGAGCCTGAGAAATCAGTTCTTCAGCCAGGAGCAACTTGAAAACAATATATTTCAACTTCTTTCTCTCTGGTTTCCCTGATACCTGGTGGTTTGGCCTTTAATAAGTCCAGTTGTTTGTGGCTAGAAGGTCAAAAAAATGCACAACAGTTCGAATGGTCCATTTTTTAGTGCAGCTTGACATTGGGAAGAAGTTTATCATGCAGTCACACAAGTCAATTTTACCCTTGTTTTTGTTGTGCTTGGCATTTTGTTGTGCTTGGTCTGAGCACAGGAATATTACACTTCTCTGATTGTTTCTGTTGCCAGAAGACCATTTGTTTTTGGCATGTCTAACACTTTGATGAAGGTAAAATACCTGTCAAGGAACAAATGTTCTTTTTTTAAAGAGACTGTGCAGTTTGAGCAATTGCATTCTCTTTAATTCTGAGCTGTAGATCAGTGAATGCTTTCTTGCGTTTATAGACCTAAAAATCCACCACCAGACCAGTGGGACTAGCAAGCACACAACTCTTTAGTCTAGTGGAATTTGGTTTGCGTGGTATAACCTGCCGAATAGAACACCAGCTTGTGAAGGGAATCACCTGCTCACCTACTCATGTCAACTTTGGTCTTAGCAGGTTCAGATAACCTTGTTGCACCCTGTAGAAGGCAGGCCTTATCATCCAGAGGATGTCTTTCTTTTTCTCTTCCTCAGAGACATCAAAGTCATTAATAACTTTGACTTCTTATCAAGGTCATTAATGACTGTCATAATATACTGCTTTTTATCCATATTGGCTTCCGGGTGTCTTCACTTCTGGTGCTTCAAAGGCTATTACGTCTTTCTCTAAACTTTCAGTCTGACCTTCCTCATTATCATCTTCTGACAGCTCTATGTCCTTCCACAATTCTTAATAGAATTCTTTCTGCCTCACTCAACTCACAACTACCTCAAGCAAGTTCGACTGTCCCCTACAAAGAACACTGGATAAAACTTTTTCATGGTTAACAACATTTTACATTTTTTAAAATTTCACAAACTAATAGTTAAGACTTTCATCCTGAAGAGGAAATGTAATTTTTAGCAACGTAAATGATTTTTGACAGAATCTTTATCACTTACGTACCCTGCTGCCATAAAATGTAGACGCGGGGATTTCCGGCATTTTGAAAAGGAGAGTGCATGTACTCTGTTAGCCACACCTACATAAATTTGAAATCAGTAAAAAGCCCAGGATATTCTCTTTACAACACAGTGGGCCTAACTTATATTGAAATGTAATGATTAAAATATAGGGCTGGATGTCATATCCCCCACAGAGAAAAAATTTGAATGGCTGAGTCTCAGGAGGGTATAGTAGGCCATGAAAACATTTATAATCACTAATAGTTTTAATGACCTATAATTGCTACGAATTTAATATTTCTTTTGTTTAAAAAATTTGCTGATATGCCTTAATGTTTTTTAACGACACCCCAAACATTGTAAAGTTTTGAAATGAGTTAATGACATTTTATTGAGTGATGCAATCATAATTTTGTTCAGTATGGCTATGATTATGGTTGAAATGTGTACAAGACGACAGCCCTTTCAGGAGTTAGACCATATAAAAATTGAAAAGATTGTTCAAATGGTAGGAAGACTAATAACCCTACCAAACAATGTTGTTACTGTTGACTGCAGAGATTCTGAAGGCATATCGATAAAAGTTTTGAGACCTCGTGTAGAAGACTCTGATTTACCTGAAGGTGAAGTTCAAGCGAAGGCGTACAAAAATCTTTTGAAAAATTGTTGGAATCATGATCCTAATTGTCGACCGACGTTTAGTAAAATCTTGCAACAGCTCAACACAATATCCCCTCATCGTGGTGAGCTGATGGACAATCTGATTGTTCTTATGGAGCAGTATACAAATAGTTTGGAAGCAATTGTAGCCGAACGAACGAAGGATTTAAAAGAACAAAAGGATAAATCTGATTTGCTGCTCACAAAAATGTTGCCTCCATTAATTGCAGAAGAGTTAAAGTCTGGAAATAATCCGAAGCCGGAATATTTTAGTTGTGTTACAGTTTATTTCAGTGATGTGGTTGGATTTGGAAAAATGTGCTCGTCTTGTACTCCTTATGAAATAGTTGATTTGCTAAATGACCTTTACTCCGTCATGGATGACATTATCGAGTCATTTGATTGCTATAAAGTTGAAACAATAGGAGATTGCTGTAAGTCTAAAGTTGTTGTAAGTTTTAATAAAGAAATTCTTTAACGCGAAGTTTTTCACTTTTTTAAAATTTTCTGTTAGTGACTATTATTAGTTTATTTCAAATACCGTTTTTTATCTCTATATAATTTTATTTTAGACATGGTTGTATCGGGTTTGCCAGTTCGAAACGGAGATCAGCATGCAGCCAAAATTGCAAATATGTCTTTACATTTATTATCGTCTCTCAATGGAATAGGATACAGACATCTGACAGGATCGCAAGTACAACTTCGAATAGGCATGCACTCAGGTATATCTGATCATATTGCTGAAAACTGATTGGAATTTTATGATGATGATGATGATGATGATGATGATGATGATGATGATGATGATGATGATGATGATGATCATGATGGTGACGATGATGATGATGATGATCATGATGATGATCATGATGATGATCAAAGATCATGATGATGATCAATGATCATGATGATGATCAATGATCATGATGATGATCAATGATCATGATGATGATCAATGATCATGATGATGGTGTTGATGATGATGATGATGATCATGATGGTTTTTTTGATAATCATGAAGCTGATCATGCGATAATCATGATAATTTGGAAAAACTTGAACAAGACAAGCTACAAAATGTTAGTTTGTCGAAGGTTAAAAAAGTTAATTGAGTTTTATTTCAATATCATAAATATCATTCAATGAAATTTTGTTTTACTGTCTCACAAAATTTTTATTCAAGTTCAATATTTTGCTGTAATACTAATATATTTTATAATAAAATATTTTATAAACAGTTTTTATGTCTTCAATAATCTGATTTATATGACTGTTAATATCATTCGCTTATTTAAGTATTTACCTACTGTTGATTCTAACTGACATTCAAGTTAATTTCATTTTTTCTTGTAATGCTAGGACCTGTTGTTGCTGGAGTTGTGGGGATTAAGATGCCAAGGTACTGTTTGTTTGGTGATACAGTCAACACTGCCTCTCGCATGGAGAGTGGTGGATTTGCTTTGAAGATTCATCTTTCAGAAGATACCTACAAAATCTTACAAACGCTTAAAGGCTTTCAATTTTTTTGTCGTGGCGAACGACAAGTGAAAGGACGCGGATTAATGACAACGTACTGGCTTACTGGTAAAGACGATGAAACTTTCAATCTTCCTACTGAGGATATGGCGTTATCTGCCTCACAACACTACTTTAAATAAATCTTTTTGTTACTGTAATCTGTAGGAAAATGTAAATATTCTTATAATTATTTTTATCAAATAAATTACTCGTTAAAATACTTTTTGAAAAACTTTTTTGTTTTTAATTGCTCGTTTTTGAGTTCCATAAAGGTTTGAACAGTCTGGGAAAAATCGCTCGTTTTTGAGTTCCATAAAGGTTTGAACAGTCTGGGAAAAAGGAGAATTTACTTTAAAAAAGATCCTGTAGAAAAAAGCGAAGAATGTTTAAGCACATTTTTTTTAGGGAGAATCCTCACTTGAGAGTTATCACCTTTTCACATCATTAAAAAAAAACCACGTTTGATAGGCATCTTTTTATTATTATTAGACTAATAAAAAAAATAACGAAGCGGCCAATAACAGATACGGATGTCTAAGTTATCACCTCAAAGAAAAACCGTGAAAATTTTGTTTCAAATACAGTTAAAACTCATTTTACTTAGAAAAAATATTGGTGTTTATCAGCTGTTAAAGTACCAACGACCTGAGACTCAGGAACAACGTGCAGCTTGCAGAGAGATTTTCGTGGTTGTAGCATAGCTACATTGGGGCTGCTTTAATTTTATTAGAATAGACTTGTGTAATATTTACTTGCAGGCTGAATCGACCATACTGTAAAGAAGAGAAATAAGAAAAAGCAATTTGGAGAAAGCATCACATAAAGGTGTCTATGAAGAACCTTTGTGTGACTCTTTCTTCAAATTGTTTTTTCTTATTTTTCAACCAAAGAGCAAAGGAAAATTCCTTAATCTCTAGGCAAATAACTATTTTAGAATCTGAGTTTTTAACATGCAAAAAGTACAATAATTGAAACCTTTAAAACCTTTTTTAAAAAAATATTGATTTTATTTCTACCTCTTGATGAGAAATTTATTTACATGAAAACATTTTCATTTAAATTAAACTCAAAAAACTCATGTTATTGAATAGAATTTTCTCCCTTTTAAATTAATTTCAATTTAAATTTTAAAAAAACCTTTTTAACTTAAATTTTAAATTAAAAAAATCTTTTAACTTATGACAAATTATAGCTGTCAGTTTTTAAAATATCTATAGAATCAAATAAATACGTAACAATAACACCCATTTACAAGAATTCATCAATTTCTTACTGAATGAAACTCTAAAGAAAGTCTTGATGTTGAATAAACTCTTGTAAAAAATATATTTTTTCTATATAATGACTTTTATTTAAAACCTTATCTCAGATTATTATCCTCAATTGTAAATTAATCATTATAATCAATTATAAAATGTAAAATAGGTTTCTTTTTAAAAAACTAATCTCAAACATTTTATTTTAGTTTCGATACTTTATATGTCCGCTTTTTCTAGAAGCCTACACTTTTTAATGAAAAAAAAATAAAAGTAGTAATAATAACACGAAAACAACATGACAAAATTTGAGTCATTTTTATTTAGTAAGTTCAATATCAATATATTTCGTATTAAGGATGTTACAAAAAACACAGGTCATTGCAAATAGTAATTCACTAATAAAACGCAATGACCTAAATAAGATAAAGAAAAGACAAGAGAAAAACATAAGAAATAAACTAGACATATAGTAAAAGTAGAACTTTACAAAAATTCATAAGTAACACTTGTAAAATAGACTTTTAAAAGAGTTAAAATATAGGTCAAATAGTTATTATAATGTATTCACATATACATACATATATACACATATACACAAATAAGAAATTATAAAATGTACATAAACATAAAGAAAACAGTTAAAGAGGTAAAGAATAAAGTTAAACGTAACATTTTAGGTAAAAATGATGGAGTGACTTTAAGAACAGATTCTTGGATCTAAGGATAAAATCTGTTTTTAGGGTGTACGGAAGAGTATTCCAAGAACGGATACACTGATATGTAATGGAATTTATTCCATGTTTAGCTGTCGATTTTTGTAGGATGGTTAAGTTGTTAAAAGTGACTGATTATGGTTATGCCCACACGTTGTCCTACTATTAAAGTAGTTACGAAATGGAAGTAGTTACGAAATGGAAGGAAGGAGACCGTGTTGTTGATCCCAAACAAATGAACAATTTAGAAACTGGATTAAATCATAGAATTGAAGAACTTTGGATGTAAGAGACAGGATGTCAGTAGGAAAGTTTCTTGGGCAGAAATGAATTATTCGTGTTGCTCTATTTTGAAGCGAAACGATTTTAGAAAGAGAGACGGTTTAAGATTGTCCCCAAACTTGGCATGCATATTGTAAATGTGAACCAAAAACTGAGTGATATATAGATAGTAATGTTTCAAAATTAACGTTCTGTCGAATTTTTGCTAACATGCCGTTGGAACGGTTTAATTTGAGAGTAAGGTTATTTATATGTGTTTCAAATGAAAGTTTCTCATCTATCACAACACCGAGACAAGTTATGTTACTAGACAAAGGCAGCTTTTGGCCACTTATCCCTAAAGTTCAAGTATTTTGAAAGTTTCTTGTTAGTTTTTTTAGAAAAGTTAGTATGTTGCGTCTAAAATATTACTTTTTCTGTTTTTTTTAGTATTCAATGAGATTTTATTATCTCAGTCTTGTTCATTGAACAAGACTGGCCATATCCTCATTAATATATTTATTTAGTTTTTTGAGGGAGTTTGTCATTAATTGAAGATATGTATCATCAGCAAAATAATACGTATTTGAATGTTTGATAGAAAGATTAAGATCATTGATGTAAATAGTAAAGAGGAGTGGACCTAATGTGGATCTCTGAGGAATACCATTGCAAACGCTTTTAATGTCTGAGAAGGTGCCATTTAAAGTAACGAACTGTCGACGATTGGAAAGGTATGATTTAAACCATTGCAAGGGTATGCCGCCTACACCATAATGTTATGGTCTACGGTGTCAAAAGCTTTTTGTAAATCAATAAAAACCCCACAGGCAAAATTTCCATTATCAAGAGCAACTCTTATACTTTGTGTAATTTCTATAAGAGCGTGAGATGTAGAATGCTTTTTACGAAATCCAAACTGGTGTTTACATAAGCATTGATTTTGGCTTTGGAAGTCGTTTATTTATTATGCATAACTTTTCAAAAATTTTGCTTAAATTAGAAAGAAGAGAAGTCGGACGATAGTTGGTGCAGTCAACCATAGATCCTTATTTGTGGACTGGAATAACATGGGCAAGCTTGAAGACATCAGGAAATATTCCTTTGCAAGATGAATTATTTAAGATGATACTTAGTGGTTCGCATAGAATTTATGACACAAGTTTAAGAAGTTTTGTTGGAAGGCTGTTCGGTCCAACACTCTTCCCTTCTACGATAGTGGAACTCACATAGCTGAGGGTTTCCTTTTCAGTTATTGGTTGCACATAAAAAGAGTTGCTATTAGGATTGGTCAGATACTTTTGAAGGTTGAATCAAATTTAGAATTTGGAATTCCGTTGGATAATTTTGAAGCAATCGTAGTAAAGATATTGTTAAAATGATTAGAGATTACTTTAGGATTAGTTTCGCATTTGTTGTTGATCAGTATGCTTGTCGGGGAGTAACTTTTATTTGGTTTTACATTTATCAACTCTTTTATACTATTCCAAGTGTTTTTATATTGTTAATATTGTGATTAAAAAAGTTTGTGTAATACTCCTTTTTGCTAAACTTCAGAAGATTGCATATACTATTACGAATTTGTTAAAACTTTATAAAAAGTAAGTTTTTCTTTCTACAGTCTTTTGATTTTAAATATTTTTATTGACTTAAGAATGCCTTTCGTTAATCAAGGTTTATTATCACTAGTTACTTGATCTTTTGTCAATTTTTTGTAAGGGGCATGTTTGTTCAAAATACAATCACAAATTTCGAATAACTTTTTAATGGAATAATTGACATCATTTTCTTCTTTTACAAAGTCATCCCATTCAACATTTGAAATATCTTGGATAAATTCATCTTTTTTAAAGTTTTTAAAGCACCTCCTAAAAATAGGTTCAGGTGAAGTTTGCGTTTTAGAATACGGCATTATTACAAATAATAGTTCCTATTTGAATGAATCTTTGTTTTGTAATATTGTAACAAACAAAAGTTGGTTTATTGATACTGATTAGCAGAAGTCAGAATCAATTAAACTCCTTTCTCGTTTAAAAAATGTAAAACAGGTTTGACCATATATTTTAACATTGTAGATATCTCCTAAAGCAAGCAACATTATAGAAAAACCAATAACAATAAATTTGCTGATTATATTTTGATTTATAACTGCTTTATATCGCTGACAGTTGCCATTTGTTTGAAGAAGAGATTCTTGATTACCAAGCCCCAGTTTTATATTGAGTGTAATAAAAAGAACATCATCAGTTAATTAATAGACAATGTTAATCAAGAAAGCCAAAAGTATTAGGTAAGTTTATCCTAAATTATCACATTAGTTAAAATGAAACTTTATGTTACAAAGTTTCATGTTAATAATAGTTTACAATTTTACGTAGATAATTGTCCGCCAAATTCAACAAGTCCAATATATCTAAATTTTCCAATTTGAAATTGTTAATATTTATCTCTGAGACATTTTTTTCCACAAGGTTAAAAACCTAACAGATATGTAAATTGTTTTAAAAAATAGATTGTATTGGGCGCCCTTTCTTCAAAAATTACATGATATTGGGTGTTCTTTCTTCAAAAATCTAACTATTCTTGTTTCTAAATAAAGTTATTTTTTACATTAAAAATTTCTCTTTGAAACTTTACGTCATTCCTTAGAGTGTTGGAGGTTTATGAGTCTAAAATGGAGTTTTATGAGTCTGTAAGCAATAAAATGCATCTACTATGTGAGCATGTTTCTGTGTAAATGAAAATAAATCATTATTTTCATTTACACAGAAACATGCTCACATAGTAGATGCATTTTATTGCTTACAGTTGGACAACTTATAGCTTGAAAGCTAGACATTATTCAGTCTACTTTTTGTTTCCAGGTTTCCGTTACGTTCTTTCCAAGGACGTGTCTAGTAACAATAGAAGACCAATCCTCTTTAACATTTGTATACGCAATTGGTGTTGGTGGAAGTACATTGTTTTTGTACATAAGGGTTAGGGTTAGGGCAGCTTAAAGACTTGTTGTCGAAGAATCATAAAACAGGCATCAACCACTACTTGTGTAACGGACGTCAAGGAACCCCATCAAGCCTATATATTATATCATATAAAACAATAACGCTTATTCTTGAAGTCTAGGTCTTTTTGGCGAGACATTTCTAGGACATTAATTTGCTGAGGTCTATTTCCATACAAAAACTGTTGAATAATTCCAAAGACCATTCAAAACTTTGGGAATTTATTTCTTCATAAAAAAAATTCTTGTCACTGTCACCTTCAGATGTAAATGAGAAGCAGTAGGCTGAACATTTGGACGATCAGTTACGTCCGGTAAATCCACTTTTGGATTTTACAGCTGGTATATAAAAATGATTTGCTTTTCATTTTAATGACGGGTTCTCAATTGAACAAAAATTGCAAACACCATATTCAATACTAAAATAGTAAGTCCAGATGCAAAGCATCAAAGGCCAGCGACAAACTTTTGTTTTTGAGCCTCATCAGAACGAAGTGCAAAGCAAACTTTCTGAGGCCAACAGAAGTTCTTACGCAACAGAGTGTAGTGGAGGTTAAAATGTGTGTATACGTATGCGTATACAAAACGATACATTTGTATCACGCATGATTCTATCAAAGTCATCAGGCGAGTCTCTTAGCCTACTTGTAAACAGATTTACAATTGGATTATAGCCCTTAAACTCTATTCTGTCAATTATAGAGATAATACCTTTTGCATTCTCACTAGCGCCCGCGGTTTCGCAAATACTAGCTCCATATTGTACAAGCACTTGTGGACCTTGTCTTGAACGATCAGCCAACCTGGTACTCACTGCAGTCTCCATCGACCTACTATCTGAGCCAATTAATGGCTACCAGGTCAAATCCGCAGTTGCTCTCGATCACGAAAACGCATTTTTATTAAGTTCTTGGGTAGTTGTGGTTTTGCAGGTTAACATGTTGCAAATGAATTCAAAACATGTTTGAATGTTGCAATTCGTTTAAACATTTGTGCTTCTTATTTTTTCTATATGATTTTTTATAATTGTTTTTTTCTATTTAAATGTTAAAATTTTTATAACATGTTCATATTCATTTTAAAGCTAATTACTTTTTCTTTAATAAAAAAAAATTAATTTGATTTCATTTTACAGTTTTTTTTTGTTAAACGAAAACTAAACATACTTGATAAAAATTCTGCAATCGTTTGAACTTTCGTGAATAACTGTATATCTAGGTCATATAAACGTCTCGCTTCTGTAGTGATGCTAGATGGCGCTTATGTGAGTATGAGGATGCTGCTCGTTTAATTCAATCTCGTTTTAATCAAGCTGATCTTCCTTGGTGCAACCGCTTCTTTCTATTGGAGACGCCACTTCTTTCTATTGGAGACGCCGCTTCTCTTATCGAAAAAAATGCTTTCTAATTCGCTAAGGAAGATTTTCTAGGGGAGAATGACGCTTGTATAAGCGAACAGTCATATTGAGATTCTTAAGAAATAAGACTTTATAGGGAATAGATGCAAATTGTTTTTGAACCTCTCTAAGAACATAAAAAACCTGGAGGAAAGTAAATTTCAGCATTAGAAATAAAAATTGGATACCATGAAAATTCAAAAAAAGTTTGTTTAAAATCCTGTAAATATTACTTAGCTACTGTTTCACAATTGAACGGATTAGTTTAAAAGAGAGCTTTTTCATCGTTTTTTTTTACCTTAACACAATAAGTAAGGATTGTTAAGATATTATTAGGATTATGAAGAATTCGAAAAAACTTAAAATTAAAATGTTTCATACTCCTTATCCCTTATTGTAATATTTTGATTGTAAAAACCAACTTCAGTGTCACCTCAGAAAAAAAAAGTTTTATAGAACTTCTATAAACTTTTGAAACATATGGCCTATAGAAATTCTATAGGGTTCTATTGAATTTGTATTAAATCTCTGCTAATTTCTATAGAAATTCCTATAGAACTTTTTTTTTTTTTTTTACGTATATTAATATAAAAAAAAAGTTTTATAGCAAGTTCTATAGAAATTAATAGACATTCTACAGAAGTTCTACAGAATTTCTATAGAATTTCTATAGACCATGTGTTTCAAAAGTTTATATAAGTTCTATAGAACTTTTTGTCCTGGGACCTATAAATAACTTAACATCAATATCACTAATACCAAAAATTTTGTCACTATCATTAGATGCTAACTTTTTGGTATATGATGCTGCAAATGACCAAACTAAAAAGAGGGCTCTCTTACTCAACAAAGATTTATCACCCAAAAGCAAGAGGTGTGTTATCATTTTCTTATAAAGCAGTAATGGCTTTCATTAAAGTCTTATTCTGCTCATTTGTTGTTGTTTCTAAACCAGTAACACCTTTCTTTATTGGTATCGGTTGGCTTTGTTGCATGAGAAAGCACACTCTTATGACATTTTCATTTTTCTCTTTCATATAAGATTAGAAATAATTTGCTTTTAACTTTTATGTTTTTCAAAAAGAACAGTCATCTGTTAACAGGTTTCAAAATCCAATATGAACAATAATTAATCTTTCTTTTTTTTTGTTAAGAAATTGATGAAATATTTTTATTGTTTTAGCTTCTATGAAGTTTCCAGTTTCTCCGTACTTTTAAAACATTTAGTTCAAACAGAAGATACACTCTAACACTTTTTCCTCTCCCATAGTGTGAAATACATAATTTATCAAATCTAAACCAAACCTTATTTGCTATGCATAAATTATTTAGAAGATGAAAATGCGAAAACATTTTTTTAAATTTCAATTTCTTTTATTTATGGCCATGTAAAAAAAAAATTCCTAAGTATATATTTTTCACGAAACTTCATTTAAAAAAAGTTTCATCGAGTTTTAAGTTATTTGAGCAATTAGAACAATCCTTACAACGAGTACAGGCATTTTGAACACGAAAATAAAATTCGAATCTTAGTTTACTTATATTCCATTAGATTTGACCGGTATCGAACATAATAGAAAATATGGGATTCATTTTGAAGATTATTTTCCTAAAATTTCCCTTTGGTTTCTGGATGAAAGAGTTAAAAAATACCACTTATAAACTAGACAAAGAAAAAAAAAAAAAATGATACGAATGTTGTCACACCAGATTTTTTAAAAATTATTTTACGGAGTGATTTAAAAAATATTTTTAAAAATTATTTTACGGAGTGATTTTACGGAGAATTTTAACCCAATAAAGCTTCCTGATATTTCTTTTGCGCTTATCTAGTAAAATAGAAATGAACTAAAAACTTTTTATCAATATTTCCAATCATATTTTGTTATGTTTTAGCTTAATATTAAATAAGAATAACAATAGTGACATTAATTTTAATATTCTGCAATATGAAAATGAGCATTCTAATATTGCAGAATATTAAAATTACTGAGCTTTTATTCAAAGCTTGGTATTGCTGTAGACAACATTTGCACCGAATTTTATCAAATTATATAGAGTGGTTTTCATTCTACAGGTGTTTTTATTAGCGCATTATGAAATCAAAATTTCACTCAATTTGAACATTTAAACGAAGTTATTTTCCGCGGACAAAATAAAATGATTTCAAATTTTGCATCACAGGGTACCTTGATGTGTATGCTATCACCCCATATAAGTGGCGTTCTTGGGTCAGCTAGGTTGGCATTATCGTTACCCATACTAACTGTGCACTATAACAATAAAGTTTTATGATTACAAGAATGTCAAGAAACTTGTACGGAAACAAACTTTATGTACTCGCATTGATAATATAACTTAAAGAAGAAGTATGCAGGAATACCGGGAAAGCGGAAAACCCTAATTAACATCAATAAACTAATTAAACAATCTTGAAAATACAAGGAATATACCGAACAGATGATTTTAGTGTTGACGTTAGATAGAGTTTAACGCACTTAGAAACGTAAATTTAAAAAGAAATATTGCAACAGGTTAGAAGTATGAGAATTAGACTATATTTAATTTATCATTTTGCAGAGATGGTCAATTCTAAAAGGAATATTGGCGCAGGCTAGAGTTTTGAGAATTAGCCTTGTATGATACCGAGCAGTTACTTAGTCCGCCTAATGTCAATTTTAAAAGGAATGTTGTTCTGGCTAAAACTTTAGAAATAAGGCTAGAATGACTTGATCACTTAACAGAGATGGTCAATCTTAAAATAAATATTTACACAGCGTGGAAGTTTTAGAATTAGGCCAGAATTACACCAAACACTTACAAAGTCCTCTTAGAAATGTTAGTTTCAGAACGAAAATCTACCCAAAGATGAAGCTTAAGGATTAGGCTAAAACAAATCGATCGTTTAACAGAGATGGTCGGGTCTGAAAAGAATACTGATACTGGCTGGAAAATT
Source organism: Hydra viridissima (assembly GCF_058129835.1). Taxonomy (NCBI): domain Eukaryota; kingdom Metazoa; phylum Cnidaria; class Hydrozoa; order Anthoathecata; family Hydridae; genus Hydra; species Hydra viridissima. Next base: position 15,847,387 of record NW_028324310.1, read on the forward strand.
GAGAATTAGGAATCAGTATTCGACCGAGAAGTTACTTAGTCTGCTTAGGAGTATCAATTTTTAAAACGAATATTGATACAGAGGAAAAATTTGTGAATTAGGCTAGAATTACACCGAACAGTTGCGTAATCTGGTTGAAAAAAATCAAATCAAAAATCAAAAAGATGCTGACGTCACTTTAACCACTACACTAGTAATTGGAACAAAGGATTAATATTTTTCTTTCTCTTTTTTTCCCCATTTAGTCGCCCCTATTCGTAAGCATTAACACAATTATTCGGCTATAACTATTTTTAAATACATATTTTGTATATGCTTTGTGTATATATTTTATGTATATTTTTTTTGCACATGATTGCTTAAATACAGTCTACTCTATAAATAGTATATTAGTTGGAAGTATAACTTTTAAATAGATTAAATGCTTAAAATGAGACTTTTTCATTTACTTTAATTTTCTCTAGACATCTGTCCCATTTTTACTATTCCTAATCATAAGACTTATGCTATTTCTTCTCTTAGGTTTTCACGAATCAGTCTTCAACAAGTAACGCAAATATGTTTGCAAATAAAATGAACCAAATTAAAAACTGCTAGGAAATTTGACCGCCCAGGTTAAACATGTAAAAATTCTGATTAATAAATCTCTACTAACATATTGTAATAAACAATGAAATTTTAAATCAAAATCGCTTGCTAAGTATAAAGCAAACTCACTTTTCTACTCATATGTTTTATAATAAAGGTTAAGACATGGATAATTTTATTATTTGACTCTTTCTTGTTTTTTTTTTATTTCTCTCCATATTTAATATGTTTTGTGCTGACTTTATATCTTTTCCAGGTATTTTTAAATTTAGCATGTACTGCCTCACCAGCCTGTTCTTCAAAATATTCCACTCCCATGTTAAAATGTTTTGTAAACGGAACAATGTGTTTGACAGATGGAGTTTCCATGTTGTTGTCAAGGATTATTCTTCTACGTTTGAACTATGGACTTCCTTTTATAGGGATTTAAAAATCTCAGCAAAATTATTGATAGTTGTTTAACATTTTGGTTTCAAATCTTTTCCAAAAGCGACATCTTTTACTGATAAAAGCTCGTAAACAGTTAATTACCGTTAATATCAGATGTTGGTATATTGGGATTTCCTGTATTACTGATTATTGGAGATAGTCTTATTTTTCAAGTATTTTATTGGAGTTATTTCCATTCTTTTCAATTCCGTGGTAGCCTCGAAAATTAATATGATTACAAGGCAACTAAATTTTAAAACCAGAACAATAATACTTTGCGTTTAACCGCTCCCATCAACAAGTAAAATTATGGTGGAGCTATCTTATGAATATTAAATTTTTCAGAGTTCTTTTACTAACTACATTGTGATAATTTGACACTTTTTGTGGATGGGTATCCATCATCTTTATATTTCTGCGCCCAGTAATCAGGTCTTCTAAATGACCTAAAATCTTTTAGAAAAATTAAAGATAATAATCCTGTACAGTATAAAAAGAGATACTTCCCTGAATGTAAAGAAAAACCCAGTTCACAAATGCTTTATAAAGGCTTTGTTTCCTTTTATTTATAATATGCATTAAAAAATCTATTTTTGTAAATAATATTATAAATGAAAGGAAATTAAAATCTTTTTTATAAAAAAACTACTTTTGACTTTGCTTTTCCTCTAAACGTAGTTAGATCTGCAGTATAAAAGAATTCAACATGACTAAAGCTCTTCAATTTTTCCAAATATACTTTTGGTGATGCAATTTGGTCTACATGAACTCTTTAGACAAGAAACCAACACCTGAGTTCCTGCATCGGAAAGCTCCAAAACAGTCTGTAAACTCACCAGCATCTGAAAACGCATCACATTTGCAGATTTGGTTCTTTCTGATTTTAAATCTGAAACTCCTACAGTAGTGTGACCTGGGTTGCCACCTGTTGATAAATCGAATGTTGCCTTTTGTATTAAATTTTCTTTCCCCGTTTTGATCTTAAAAATATTTGAAGCTAACTATTCTGACAGTAAAGAACCAATACCAAAGGCTAAATCAGTAAGGTTTACAACTACCTGACTTTTACTATAATTACGAGGTCTTCCAACACCTAAAAAAAAGTAATTTGACAAGTATAAGAACAAAGATCAATTTTTTTGATTTTTTTGAAATTTTTTTCTTTTCTTGTCAATGTATATTGTATAAAGTGTATAAATTGTCAAGAAGACGAAATCATTGTAGAATATACTTCTAAATTAGGATCGTATTTTAAATTAACAAAAGCATTTATTTTTTAAATAATAGGTTCAGAAACTTTAATTAATTATTTTGATCTTGCTCCTTTATGTTCCTGACAAGCGCAGCTAACACTGAAACTTGTCGCGATTTTCTGTAAACTTTGAATTTTCTATAAACTTTTTCTTTAAAATTTGCAAAAACTGTGTAGTTCCAAAGGACTTATCAGCGCATTTTGCAAACTTTTAACAAATAAAAGTAGATGAAATAAAACATTTATTTTTTGAAAGTGCTCTAATGTAACACGTGATTTTGATTTAAAACTCAATTGTTTCCCAAAGACTATGTTAAATCAGAATTTTTTAATTGAGACAAAATTCAACCCAGTGGTCAAATTTCTCAACGATGATAGTTGAAAGCTTCAAATGTAAAAAAAGTTTGAAAAATAACAGGTTTTCACACAAATGAAAGAATTATAATGAAAAAATTAAAATATGATAGATATTCGTGAAATGTGATAGATATTCGTGATAAGCAGTTAGGGTTCTATACAACCCCAATGCTATTTTTCCATTTCAAAAAACACTGTTATCTTCTAGATCTTCTAGATCTTCTAGATCTGTAATTACATAATTGTATTCTACTTTAATAAAAATATTAACTTAATAAAAATTTTTTTTTTAAAATATATACTAAAGTTTTTATCAACAATTTAGTATTAAAATTTTATTAAACATCGGAAAAAATTGTCGGTTTAAAATTATATAACAACAAATATCGTCAGCAAAGCTTAGGAGAACTTCTATGATGCAGTAAAATTACCAAAAACATAAATTAATAACAAAATAAACTCTTACTTATAAATATTATACTAGTAACAATAATAGAGGAACGCTCCAACTAGAAATCTAATGTTGGCTAGTATATTAATAAAGTTGGGATCACAGAATTGGGATGTGCAGCACAGCAGACTCCTGAACTATTTCTCTATTTAACAAAACCTTTCTATTTTCTTCATCGTTTGACTCTTTGGATATAGAGTAGGTGGAATCATTTGGTTCTTTTTGACATTCAAAGGAATCTTCATGGTTTTTGGAAAACTCTAACTGGATTGTTGATGAATGAATTCCTAAAATTAAATTTTGAAAATTTAAGATATTGAAAAGAGTGTTAACTATGAGAGTATATAGACAAACTGTAGTCAAAACAAAGCCAAATTATAAAAAAAATAGTTCCACTTCCAGATCGGTCGCCTTGCCAAAGTAAATAATAAGTTACTATAGCCAGATTGAATGGGGACTAATCCATAGTTGTAATAGTTACTTGTAGCGGCACAAACTTCAAAATAAATAAATACCATATGTTTGAAGCATGTAAAATTTATGTCATATACTTCAAACCTGCAATATTTATTTTGAACTATTTAACCTTGAAAATATATGTATGTAAGATAATCAATTTACTTTTGTGTATTCCATTTGTGTTCAGATTTTTAAAAAATCTATTTCATAATACTACATATTTGAAATATATGATATGATCATTATATCTATGCTGTTTATGCTCGATTTAGTCTTGAAAATATGTATGCATGAGTAGGCTGGTCGGTTTCTATTATTGCTGACGTTGCATTATTGTTGATGTTGCATTAGGTTTATTAGCCAAGAGTCCACTTAAATAATACGCTTGATTAATGGATTGCATTATTGGTTTTTCTTAATTGGCGATAAATTGCTTAATTAAGTTCAGCATTGGCAGTGCTGGGCAAAATACTTTTTAAAAGTATTTGAAATAAAAATAAAAAAGTCTACCTAAAAAGTATTTGAAATGAAAATAAAAATAAAATACAAGGAAAGTATTTCAAATAAAAATACATTATAAAACTATTTTAAATACAAAATACAAAATACTGGAATTGTAGCGACTCGAATCGTACATCACAACTTTATTGACATAATTTAACCTTTAAATCAATATTTATTGGCCTTTAAAAGTAACAGTTTTTCGAGTGTTGCATCACTAAGACAGTTCCTTCGTGGCATCTGAATTTGTTCAGCGGTGCTAAAAAACCGCTCAACAGGTGCGGATGAAGGTAAGGTCGTATTGTACCTCACAAATACGTGTTTTATAACTTCATATTTTGCCAAGATTTTAAAATCCGTACCAGAGTCGCTTAAGTACGATAAACATTCGTTGTTGACTGTGGTTTGTTCTGCAATGTTAATTTCGCTAAACGAGAAAAAATCATCACTCATGCCAATGCCACTAGCTGATTGAGTACCTGGAAGTGGGTCAGGGTCAGAAATAGTATTAGCTCTGTCCAACAACTGTTGTTGCTGAGACTTAGCTGCACGAACGAAGAGATCACGACAGAAATCTTTTTTATCACCCGGAACCCATCTCATTTTGAAGTAGGGATGCGATACTGCTGCAACTATCCTGCTGGCATTATGTTCAGAAAATGATAGATGAACCTCAAGTCTTGTTTTCAAGCTTGTAAGCATAGATTCTGCAAATTTCTTAGCATGCTTCAGTGATTTCTGCTGCAGGTCCTGCAACTTCTGCTGTACAGTGTGCAGCGTCGGAAATACATCGCCAAAGTACACATTGTCACTTTGTAACCTGTCAATGGCAGCAGCAATAGGAGCCATTATCATTACATACACTTCTAGACATTCTAACTCCTTCTTTTTGAACTTTGGCAACTTCAAAACGTCGCATATTTCTCCAAGCTTATCTTGCAACTGGAGAATGCATTTCAATGCATCATGCCGGGAGTTCCATCGTATAGGGACTGGTATCAGTATTGCCCTTGCGATAATTTTTTTCACAGCATCCGATGCCTTGGAACTTCTATGAAGCAAATTCCAAATGCTGGTACACTTGGCCAATGCAGCTCGATAAAGACGTTTGAAATTAGCATCAGAATCACATGCTTTATCTGCATCAGTAGTTGATGTGAGGCTGAGAGAGTGACTATTTCAAGCTTCATGGTGAGGCAGAACAACTTCAGTATCATCATCCGTGTCTTCACTAACTGGTAAATTTAGGACTGTAGTCATGTCCGCTTTTTCAACATCATTGTCGGAATTTTCTGCTTCATCATCATCACCAGTTCCTGTTTCCTGAATTTGTTCTTCAGCAGTTGCAGAGATCCCTGAACCAGATGCAGTACTGCTAGTATCTACAAAATATTCTCGGAAGGCTTTGCTGAAGTTAGAGGCATTATCTGTTACTGTTGCTGTAATTTTTTCCCCGTGTAACCCATAATCATTATGAATTTTTGAGATCATTGCAGCCACTGAGTCGTAAGTATGACTTCCAAAAAAACATTGACAGGAAAGAGCAACAGATATGCGTGATACTGAGCATTCAGTACTAATATCAATATAGTGAGCTGTCATTCTTAAGTAGCTCTTTTGGTTCACTGACCAAATGTCAGCTGTTGTACAAACAAATGGTACTTTACTGAAGACTGTTCTTTTATCATCACGCATTTTTTGCAAACGGGCGTTTAATCGCTTGCCTAATGTTTTGCGACAAGGTATACTGACATTGCGATTGAGTCCGTGGATCAAATTTTTAAACGCCGGCTTTTCCACTGTGATCAAGGGGCGCATTTCCTTCACAACGTAGTCAGCAATAAGCTTGTCAACTTCATCCTGTGAAATAGATGTTTGATTTCGAGGCATAATATGTATTTGTTTCAACTTCTTAGAAGCAGGACCAGATTCGACAGAAGGTCCACCTCCAACTCCAGATTCCATCTCAGCTACCGAGCGCTTACGCTGTTTTGCAACTTAAACCTTGTGCTGCTTGTATTCCTCGATTCGCTTTTTGCCATGAGCATTCTGCAACAACAACAACAACAGTCAATCAACCGAGATTATTGCATTTATTTGTGTTATGTTGTAGCATTGCTTTATGTGTTTATCGTTTTTACTGTTTAGTGCGCAATATAATATAGTGTTTTTGTAGTTATATACATACCTGAAGATGTTGAGTAAAATTAGAAGTTGCTTTCAGTGAACCACTGTAGGTTTTTTTGCCAACACATAACATACACTGTGCAATAATTTTAACACCCCCTGTAGTTTTACTTTTAGATATAATTTTGAAAAATTTTCCATCAAAGTATGGCAGGGATGGCTTGTTCACTCTCAGCATTTTCATTTTCTACAATTTCAGTCGTTTTCTACAATTTCAGTCCATTTTGAATTTTTGGTAGATTGGTTCCCTCTAATATAGTAATTAAATAACAAATTACCATTACCAAGGGTGGTCCAAGGCAGCTCAATCCAGCCAAAGAACTTTTGGAAACCAAGTTTTAATCAATTTGCTGTTGGTGGAAAAGTATTTTGTATTTTGTGTTTTAAACAAAATAAAAAATAGCCTTGAAAAGTATTTGAAATAAAATTGAAAATACTAATGAATAAAACCATTTCAAATAAAAATAAAAATAATACAAAAGTATTTTAAATAGTATTTTAAATACTTTCATTTAAAATACTTTTTAAAATACTCAACACTGAGCATTGGTAATAAAAAACCAATAGCAACAGTATTAATAACAAGAACAATTAATACCAGTAGGCCTTATTACAATAGTAATAATAACAGCAACAGCAATAATATTAATAACTAAAACAAAATTGATAGTAAAAATTTACAAATGTTAACCAAATTGGTCCAATAATAGCTAATTAGGAATAATATTAATAATAATGAAAAAAAAACGCAAAAACCATGAACTTGCTTATCCAAAAAAAACCATGAACTTGCTTATCCATTTCAATCTTTTAGCTTAATTTAAACTTGTACTTCTTTGAACTCTTTGCGTAAGCAGCATTGAATGTTGGTAAAAACTAGTCAAATGAAAAAACTATTACCTAAATATTACACTCACCTTCTTTGTGTAGAATTTCTTTCAACTGATTACATATTGATACATAGTCATCAAAAGTATTGCACACAACATGAATAGAAGAAATTATTTTGTCTCCAGTTAACTGCCAAATATGGAACATGGGGATGCTAATGACACATGGCAATCGTTCTAAAATACGCACTTCAATATCTTTTACCCTAATATTTTTGGGAGCAGTTTGCATAAGAATCATGATTGATTCTTTCAAGAGAGAAAGTGATGAAGCCAAAATTATAATCTGAAAATGTAATATCATTAATGACATCAAAATACTTTTTACAAACATCAAAATTTGTGTGTTTGTGTATGTCTATGTGTCTGTGTATGCGCGCGCGTGTGTGCGTGTCTGTAGTGAACGTAAAAAAAATATTTGGATATTTACCACACTTAAGATGGTCATGGCAGGATCAACATAGCAAGTCCATGTAGCTTTCACAAACATAATGATTAGGGCAGTCACCACAGCAATCACTGAGCCTAAAGCATCTCCAAGAATACTTAAATAAACTCCACGCATGTTTAAGCGAGATGCTTTTGATGTTTTCTTATCATTTTTTTTTTTTTGACAACTTTAAGCTCTTCGGAGTTTTTTTTTATCATCATTAAGAACAATTGCAACGCTGCTATTAGCTAGCGACATTTCTGCTACAAAATTATTTATAACCTCATTGTTTTGGCTCCCTTCAATTGAATCATTAGAGTTTGAATGATCGTGTCCTTCACCTTTCTGATGAAAAAGAATTAACCCGACTATATTTAAAGATAGGCCAACTACACCAACAATAAGAACAAGTTTTGGCTGCTCTACTTGTTCTGGAACTGCAAATCTTCTAAGTGATTCAATAAAAATGGTGAAACGAAGAGCAGAAAGAAACACAGAGTTCACCAAAGCTCCGATTATTTCAGCACGAACCCAACCATATGTAAAACGGCTAGTGGTTTCACTGCGTTTGGAACAGTGTAGTGCAACTAAGCCAACAATCATTGACACAATGTCTGATAACATCTGAAACGAATCAGCGACCAATACCATTGATTTAGTCATATAACCGACAACAAGTTCCACCATAAAAAATGACATCGTTAATGTCAGCATTGAAATAAATGAAGCCTTTCGACTGAGCTTACAGCACGGCATTTTGTTTGAGTTGATGCTTCTGTTAAGTTTTTTGGTATCTAATAATACCCTTGAAAGCGATCTTCAGTTTATATTCTATGGTAATCCTGCACTTAACAGAGTAAAAAAAATTTATTATTTGGCTATTAGCGCTCTCGTTCGTGGAGACTTAAAAAGATAATTTAAAAGCTGTTAATTGGTTACTGCTTTTTTCTTTAAATATTTTTGTTTACTTTTTTTATTATTTATTTTTGTTGTTAATCATTTTAAAAGCTATGTGGCTATGAAAGAGCCGTTTTATTTTTCAAATACATGTTGATCAAGAGCGACTATTCACTTAATAAAAACGAATTATTCAGTGCAGAATAAACTAATAAAATTAATTTTAATATATAATGTATATAGTGTAAAATATAATATATATACATACTTTTTTATATATTAACTAAAGTATGTATAACAGTACAAAGGAGATATATAGTATAAAGGAAACATGAAGTATATATCGTAAAAAGGAAAAAATAAAAAAGTTGATTTTTTTTTTCCTCTTTCGAATCACGCTTTTCTCTTGGTTTTTGGTTTGCATTTACGTTTTGTAACGTAACTTTCAGATTAAATGTTTTCATTTTCACCTCCGTAGAGTTTATTCCAGTTAAAAAAAGGTATTTTTCGTCTCAAAACTGAAGGATTACTGTCGCTTCAATTATAAACTAAAGGTGAGTTTCCACTCATCCGTTTTAGCTGCGGGAAAGGGAAAGGGATGGGAAAATTAATCACGTGAGCACGCGCAGTTTGTAATTTAATTTTGAAATGACGAATCGTGCATGCTCACGTGATTAATTTTTCCATCCCTTTCCCTTTCCCGAAGCTAAAACGGATGAGTGGAAACTCACCTTTACATCCCGTTAAGACCAATACAGAGTTATCTAGAACTTTTATATCTTAAACTGTTTTCTTTAGTCCCTTGAAAATTCAATTGTTGAAAAAACTTCGCTTCGTCGAACTAATTCCTTGGTCCCTTAAAGGCTCGACTTATCGGAATTAAACTGTAATTGTAGCAAGCGTTTGTTATTAGGGCCTTCGGTTTCGAAATGGGTACGAACTGGTAAAAAGTTTGATTAATTTACAAAGTGTTCAGTCCTAAAAAAATATCTTAATAATAAATAGACTTAACAATACACATTAATGACATTCTTATTTATTAATGGGCAGCAGTTATACAACGTGAAATCACTTCATTGTAAGTTATTACGTCAGTTTTCTGTTCATCCTTCTCTATAAAAGCTCTTCAGCGCTTCGTGCATTTTATCATGCGTTTTACTTAATATTATCTGCTTTTTAACTGACTAAGTACGCCAAACTTGATATACTGGTATGACGAAAACAGTTTGTACAATGAGCAATACAATGTACTTTTACGAGCTCAAGAAAAAAAAATTAATCCTTCTCAAATAAACCTAAATCGAATTTTTATTGTTTGATAATTAAATGATGTGACCACCTTGAATACCAGTTAATAGCCTTATAACGATTACTTGAGTTTTTTAGAAAGATAAATTATGGTTATAATGTGATGCAAACTTTATGGAGAGTGGACTTAAACGTAACTAACATAATTTATTTTTTTGAGGTCCCACAAATTACTTATTCTCAGAGCAAATATTTAAAAGTATTTGGAGATGTAACTGATGAATAATTGCTTAATCTGCAGCATGCAGGATTTCACCATTGTTTTTGGAATCCAATATTCACATATAACGGGAATTTTCACGGTCACGATCAAATTTCTGTAATTTAGACAAAATGAAAGTACTGCTTATATGAAAAACTTTAAATAAGAGGTAAATTGGACCAAAGCATTTAACGACAGCCTTTACACTGTTGCAGTGACTAGAATTTACGTTTTTACTCGTGAGCTTCAATTTATGTTTTAATTTCTCTTGATTCTTTCTTAGATGATATTGTAGATCTGATATACAGTGATTAGATGATATTGTAGATCTGTTATACACCTCCATTATCAATGCAGGTGTTCCATGATCAAATGTACTCATTGAAAATGAAAAAAATTCATTTTAATTTAGTAAATAAACAACATGGAATGGCACATCCTTCCTCTAAAACGCAGGCTACCAAATTTAATAATCTGTAAAAATGTATAATCTTCTGAAATAAATTAACATAATTTTTGATAAACACATTAATTTTTTAAATTAATCTATCAAAGTTTGAACCATTTTTTAAAGACTGACTAATATGTAAACAGTTTCTTTAAGCTGTTTATTGTAACATAAATTTTCCGCAATCTATAAAGTTGTGTTTAGATTATTTCTGATTTTGTTCTAAAATGCAAGGTTTAATATTCTATATTTTCTTTTTTCCTTTTTCGTCCGATAAAATGTTTTCTTTTCATTGAAAGCAATTGTTAAAGAAATTACTTGCCAGTCTGTACTCAAGTGCATTAGTGATGATGCCAGCGGATTTAATTTTCTTTCATTAAAACAAAACTCATATTGTTACGTAATTTAACAAAATGATTTAGGTTTTATTAATTTTAATGATGCTTTAAACCGAAATAATAAATGCATATTTTTAAATTTTGCGTCAACTTAGGTGAGTTGTATTTTTAACAAAAACTTGAAGAGCTCAGTTGATACTGTCACAGCAGCGCAACTGAAATAGTACGGCGTAAAAAAATTCCGATGACAACAGAAATTATCGAAAACAGAAAATTAAATTTGTAAATTATGTAAATATTTAAAAAAAATATGGTATGGAGTACTTTGAAAGACCAAATACTCTGGTGTGAACGCAACTTGACACAGCGTGGATCACGATAATGCCAACCAGGCTGACCCAAGAACGCCACTTATATAGAGTGATAGCGTACACATCAAGGTACACTGTAATGCAAAATTTTGAAATCATTTTATTTTGTCCGCGGAAAATAACTTCATCTGAATGTTCAAACTGAGTGAAATATTGACTTCATTGTGCGCCAATAAAAACACCTGTAGAATGAGAACCACTCTATATAACTTGATAAAATTTGATGCAAATGTTTCCTACAACCATACCAAACTTTGTATAAAATATCAGTCGGATTGGTTCACGGGTTAGGGATTTACGGCTGATTTATTCTATGTGCTGTTACTTTTTTGCTACTTATACCTCAAAACGTTACCGGTTACTGTGATATTCGGTCACTATTTTCAAAATTATGGTTATTTGAGTGTTCTACTATGAAATACCAACAGTTTTTATTGCAATTGTTTAATTACTACATCTACCGTTTTTATTTTACAGACCAAAGTAATGGTTTGCTATTTAAAGCGTGGTTTTACTTGGCTTATGCATTGCGTGAAAATCTCGGCATTTCTTAAGGTATAAACTACTGCCAAAATGCATAAAAATGCAAAAAAATGATTGAAAAGCTTTTCTTAGGATACCAACATGGGAAATAAAAAATATTTATTTCTCTTAAAATAGAAAAACTGTGAAAAAAACCAAATACTTGTTATATTGACTAAGATAATTGACTTTAAAAATTTAGATAGCTAAGATAACTGATCACTAAAATGTTCGGAGGACCATTCTGTGGAAAATCAATCTTTACAGATTTTGGTTGTTTTGAAACAAAATTTGTAAAACCTTTATTAAAATAGATGCAGAGGCGCAAAAAGAGAAAACCTCTATCAAAAGGTTTTCTAAAAGTGTAATCATTTTTGAAGAGAGAAATGTCACGAAAGAGCAAAATAGTCCTTTGAAGAGCGGTAAAAATCGTTCGTAGGAATGTTTCATCAAATAAGATCTCTTCTTAATTGTCAATAAGTGTGTCATCAATTATTATTAATTCAAATAGTTATAAGTATGTTAAATGTTGTAATTGTTAACAAGTGTCACTAGTTTAAATAATTATAAGTATGTAAATAATTAGATAATAAAGTGGATTGTTACCAAATATAAACTTAGGTTAAATTTTGTGAAAGGCAGAGTTTGATTTAGTAAAGTTAGATTTAGTGAATTAACGAAATGCCAAATCAAGCAAATACTCATAGTAAAAATCGAATGTTTGTAAGCTTGCTCTGTCTGAAAAAATGTTTAAGACAGCTTACTGTTTTCCAAGCAGATTGAATATGCCAACTGTACAAGGCCAAGATCTAAATAAGTGATTCTCGGGTGCCTTAAGGACTCTGCGAATCGTGCAGAACTACTTTGTGCAGGAAACGAGAGGGGAAAGAAGTTGCCCGACCCCCCCCATCCCCCGACCCCCTTCCCTTGTTTGATTTCAAGTCAATGCAAGTGAGGCTGGAAACAAGAGGCAGGATGTGTCATTGCCTAATCTGCCAAATTAGATGTTCAAAGCTGCAAGAAAAAGATCCTCTTGAAGAGCAAACCACCATTGAGAAAGAACAAGTGTGAGCTGTAGCACCTACCTCAGCCCTTTAGGAAAAGATTTGCCACACCAATGCTCTCAAATAAAGTATAGGGAAAACCTTCAATCTTTAGCATCAAGTAATGCTAAAGCAGAAGAACAAATTGAATCTCGAGTTATTTCCAATATAGAATTATCCCCGGAAGGAACTATTCGATTTGCTAAAGCATCAGGTGGCCCTCTGCTTTCAATAACCCCCGGTAAATACTTATACTTAAATAATCTTTAAATGCATAAATTGAAAAAAAGTCTTGACTACATGCATGTTTTGGTTTCAGGTCGAAGTAGTGCCCTGTAACCATCAAGCGCTCCAAAATTGACCACTCCAGCACTTGTATATGTACAATTAAACACAGGCCTGTCAAACAACGGATTAAAAGAACTGGTCAAAACTATAAACCAAACATCAAGCAGCAAGATGGTAGAGCCAAATTTTTACAAGAATTTCCTAAGAGCAGGTCAACAGTTAAGTTATTTCTTCCACTGCATTGCTTTAAAAATCACCGAAAAGGAGATTCTGGTACGGTTCGGGATGAAACCAGCTCACCATCACAAAAATAGCCTCTCAAAGGACTGGTAAAGACACTGGAATCAGAAGATTTGCCAGACACTCACTCAAATATTAAACAAACCTGGTCGCTAATTAATGCAAATGGGCTTAAACTAATTTTGGCTTGCGATTGGAAAGTTGCAAATCTACTTTGTGGTTCTTTAAACCCATTCAAGTAGGCACCTTTGCACATGATGTGACGTCAAATCAGTGTCTTGCCGAATCTGGAAACTTGCGAACAATGGGCTCAATAAAATCTAGCCTCGAGTCTTTTCAGCAATCTATCGAGGATGTTGTTAATGCATAGCTGTTCGGCAATGTCATTCGAAAGCCAATCATCATCGGGCCTGACGATGTTCTGATTTTGGAAATCATCCCACCGATGGAATTGCATCTCCTCTTAGGAGTTGTCTATCATCTTTTCAAGATCCTTAAAACTGCTTGGACAGAAGCTGTTAAGTGGCCTGCTGCCATCCACATTTAACTTAGCCCATATCATTAGGCCAGTTTGACTGAAAAGAATGCAGAAAGCTTCTTAAAAATGTTGATGCGCTGCAGCAACTTGCTGATACAAACTTTGTTCCAAGTATCTTTCACATAATTGAAGTTTCAATTTAGTTATCAAAGCTTGATTTGGATTCATCTTAGGGCCGGTGTCGCGTGACAAATGTTCCCCCCATATTTTTGTCCCCCCGGAAAGTATGTACCTGGGCAAATTTTCCTACCGGAAAGTATATTCTAGTATGCATGGCGGATCTTATGCAGAATTTTCACTTGGCCCCCAGTATTTTATTTTTCAAAATAAAAACGATCAAAATAAAATAAAAACGTATTTTAGCAGTTAAAATACAGTTTAAAAATACTAAATAACATGTTCTAAATGTTGATAATTTCCATCGCCTTCTTGCGTTCATGTTTACGCGAGACGGTTTTTGGAAAAGATGTGATGATTGATGTTTCCAAACAGCAAATGAGATGAGAGCGCATCATTTTGTTTTCAAACGTTTGCGTCATACCATCTTTTCCATAAACTGCCAACTGAAATGCGAAGGCAGCTGCATAAACACCGCAGTCCGATGTATTCGGTTGTAGTGCGTATGGTACTACTGTTACTGGAAGAAAACCTTTGGGATTAACAAGTCTAACATAGAGTTGTCTCATTTCAGCTTTAACATAGTTTGAAACTGAGCTATTAAGGCAATATAAATACAAAACTTCTCCATCAATGCATGGAGTTGTCACCAAATGGTTGACGCCGTGAAGAATGATGATCGACTCACAGGTGACTGCTTCGAACCCAGATTGTGTCTGAACTAGAAGAGTTGATTGATTGTTTTTGCTACCAAGATGTGTTGAAACCATTTTGTTAACCGCATCTATAATTCTGTCGTTCAACCATGCGTATGAAATCAGGACCTGTTCATCTCCAATTGTTAGATTGTACTTTGAAATCCACGGTTCTGATTTTGAAACCTTTTTTTGATAATCAATTTTTTCTTTTTCAATGCCTCTGATGCTACAACTTCATTAATACTCTGACCGGAGGTTGCAGGTTTAATTGACATGGCGTATTCCTGTGGTTCATTCCATCGTTTTAGGTTTATAGCGTTAACAACTTGATTCAATATTCTTTTTTTTATCTTGCAACCAATTAACTCCTTTGTCTAAAACATCAATTATTGTGTAAGGGCCGTGGAGTCTTTGAGCTAACTTATCGCCCATTCGTGTGTCTTTGCGTCAATTGCATTTCAAAACTTTGTCGCCGACTGCAAATAATTGAGCTAAATGTTTAATATCGTAACGTTTCTTCTGTATATTTTGTCCCATGGTAATGTTCTTTTTAGCAGCGTTTCTTTTCGCGCCAATTTCATTAGCGAACTCAGCCATTCGTAATCCTTGTTTGGCTTCGTCAATTTTAGTATCCCACCGAAAAATCTCTCTTGCCCGGTTTTCCAAATCGATTGGAATCTGAGCTTTAACTCTATAAATAATCTCAAAGGGAGAGTAATTTGTAAAAACTTGTTTATTTATTCGATATGAAAAAGCCACCGGGTCCAGAAGTTCATCTCAGTCGTTTGCTTCGTTGTTAACAAGCTTCATTATATGTGTAATCAACGTTTGGTTGAACCTATTGTGCAAAAAATAAATAAGTAAGTTATAGTTAGTAACTGTGGTATTTAAAACTATTAAATAATGCCCCTTTTTTGCACAAAAAACAAATTTATAATATAAAAAGTTATTATAAAAACTATACAAAAATAAAAAAAGAGTATAACCATTTATCACCTTTCTGTCAGTCCATTAGTCTGGGGATGATATGCTGACGTTTTTGCAGATTCTACGTCTAATTTCAATAAAAGATCTTCCACGAGCTTGTTACAAAACTCGCGTTCTTGGTCGTGAAGAAGAATGTGGCAAGCCCCAAATCTGAACACCAGACAAAGAATGAAACGATGAATAGAATCCGCATCCTTGTCCGTAATGGAATCCACTTCAGCCCATATAGTCAGGTATTCTGTTGCTCCTACAATATATTTCTTTCCGTTCTTAGTTTCTTTCAACAGACCAATTAGATCTATTCCCCAACGGTGAAAAATGTCATGAAATGGAATTGGATGGAACGTCGCAGGTGATGGTTTGTTGTTAAGATTCGAACGTTGACATTCAGGGCAAGATCCGACAAATTCGCGTATGTCTTTTGAAATCGACTTCCATTAATACCTCTCAGTTGCTTTTTTGATTGTGGCGTTTTGCCCAAAGTGACATCCTCCAATTATGTTGCAATGGAGAGTTCGTATTATACGCTCTTCTCGAATTGTAACACGTTGTAGTCGTTTTTCATTTCCGATATGAAATAATTCTCCATGTACCAACTGAAAGGATTCTGCTTTTTTTCCAAGTTTTCTCTTATCGTCTTTGGAATACTTCGATGGATATTCCTTTTTCCCGAGATATATAACCAGAATTTCGCTTTCTTCTTTTTCCATATTCTTGTTTCAAATAGTTAAATAAAACAAAAACAACTTATATTTGCAAGTTTTATACTTTTATGTAACTAGTTGAATAATAAACGTTCGCAAATATTCTTGCTCTTTACTGATAGCAAATAGCTATAACATATAAAAATTGTAAATTATTTCATAAAAACGATCCGCAACTTTATGAAATTTTTTCACTAAGCATAACAAAATACAGATTTGAATAACAATTTCATATATAGTCCAAAATCGTAAACTAACGAGCCTTTGGTTTTTAAAACATGCGCGAAGTTATTTTGTTAAATAATCAAACATAATTTTAGTTATTGTTATCAATTTGTTTAAAGAAACCGAGTTAAAACTTATCTGACATTCTCTTTTTTTTTTTATTGATGCGTTTGATTCAATTGAAAACTTTGTTTTTTATGTAGTTAAATTTAGCATTTAAAGAGAGATAGTATATTTATTCAGATTTAGTATTTAATTAGATCATTCTGTAACATTTTATTGAGCAATCATATCAATTTGTATATTTAAGAAAATATTTAGAAGGAACTAATGTCACGGAGGAAATTTTATTTCGCAGATGGGAGAAAAATTATACAAGAGGGGAAATATTATTTCGAAATAAATTTTCCCCCGGAAAGTAACTTTCGGCCGGGGGGAAGTTTTATAATGGTGAATATTAATTTCTTGACACCGGACTTCGCTGAAAGAATTGAAAATTTCAAAACGTGTTACTTAATGATAACTGGTGTAAGCGTAATACCTAAAATTCACACCGTCTTCTACCACATCAAGGATTTCATCAGCCATAAAGGATTCCCCCTGGGGCCCTATAATAAACAAACTCCCAAGTAGCAACGTTAATATGGCCAGACAACGGTCCGGTTCTGGCTGCGGAATATGGCCGGGCCTGGCGCAGTGTTGCCATGCACATTGGCTTAATTATGGTCCAGGGCTGGCTGGCCATTGTAGGCTCTGGTGTTTCAACGGGCCGCCACTGGCAAATGCTTAAAAGTCCTATGCAAGCCCATAAATTTACCAGTGGCGAATCTGTGACGGGCCAAAAACCGTAAATACTATTATTATAACGTTATAATAATAGCGATTTACTGTTTTTGGCCCGTCATAATCCTCTTCATCAGTTTTATATATTACATGTACATATCACTCAAATATGAAAACAAAGTTTTAGATTGTTAATTTATTTTAATTAAATTGTTAAAGTCTGCCATTTAAATAATCCTTATTAATGGAATAGAGAAAATACCATTAAGTTAAATCACTCTTTTCGATTTGTAAATTTAAAACAAAATGAATATAAATTGCTTCATCAAAATAAAACCAAATTCAACTAACAGATTCTATTTATAAATCTTGTAAAGAAGAATTCATTGATAAAAATGAACTATTATTTTACTATATAAAAAGAAAATTAATAATATAGTATATATGATATAAAATATGACACTAATATAATATATAATATAAATATATTATAATTGAATATTATAAAAACAGAAAAGGTAACATACAACAAATTATGGTAAGAGTATGTTTTGCTAACCAAAATATATATATATATATACATATATATACATATATATATATATATATATACAAAATATATATATATATATATATACATATATATATATATATATATATATATATATATATATATATATATATATATATATATATATATATATATATATATATACATATATATTTAAAATATATTTATTTAAATATATTAGCGAAAAAAATGTCATGTTGAATAAAAAAACAGATTTTTATTTGAAACTTATATATTTATCAATATTTGAACTCAAGAAATAAAACTTCATTACAATTAGTTTTTTAATTTTCTTATAATTAATTAGTTTTGTAATTTTCTTATAAGCGTTCGTTTCCGTTGCCATCTTGAGAGTCCAAAACAGGCTTCAAAAAAATTGCCGTATACGCTATTCAGTTCTGTTTAGAGCAGTGGTCCAGTTGTGGCTAACCGACTCTGGCGTGCCATCTGTGTATACATATCGGCCTGTTTTTGGATGTCCAGGACTGGTATGCCGCAAAAGGACCACATGGCAGTTGCTATGTGGCAAACCAGCTCTGATGAACCTTTTACGGTACTACAATGGTTCATATCGGCTCCGGCATGTCATTCAAGGAACTTTAATGTCCCGTAAATGGATCTCCAGAACTACCAGAGCCGGCACTGGCTCATACGAGCGCTGCTACTTGGGTTCTTAATTTAAAAGTTATGAACTTTGATATTACATTTAAAATGGTATTGTAGAGTATTTGTACTAAGAGAGTATATTGAGATATTTATTATTAAAGTTTTTGTGGAGAAAATCAAAAAACATTTCTTAAATTGTAATCAGATGCTATTTAATGATATTATAATGTAAAAATGAAAGGTTTTAATAGCTATTTTATCACTTAATTTTGAAAGTAAATCTATTTAAGGTTTCAAGAGTATATAAAAGTATGTTAACTGAGACATATATTTTTTTTTGTTTAACCAACTGGAAGTCTTTCGACCAGATTTTACACTTTTTTTTAGGGTTAATTTGCACTTTGGCATGTTTAACGGTGGATTGGGAACTTGGACAAAAGTAGACTACAGCCAGCTACATTGCAATATTTGACTAAAATTCTTTTAAAATGATTTTTCACTAACAATTTTAACAAGGGTCCAGGTTGGCATCCAGGTAGACAACTTGTCTTAATTTTTTTCAACTTTAAGCGATGCTTGAAGGCAATTAGCACCCAAAATAAAGTTACAGACACTAAATTAAAAAAATTAAGCTAGTTGGCAATATATTACCTGGTTTTTTGGGATCATTGGGTGGCAGGTCATCTGGATCTAAAGATAGTGTTGGATTTTCTTTTTCATGTTCTTTCTTCCTTCTTCATTTTCATTATCACCATCGCCTAGACCTTGTTATGACTGAGCACTTGACTGGCTAGCAAACATTTTTGAAACATTTTGCTTTTTTACGCACGTCCAACTTTAATTTTAAAATTTGAAAATTACAATCTTTCTAACATCATTTGAAGATACGGAAAAGGAAATAATTCTGAATTTGATTGGTGTGAAGAGCATGAGGAAACATATTAAATTATGTTCAGCTGCCAAAAAGACAAGTGAAAATGTAATTATAGCGTTTATTACGGCTATATTCCATTTGGTAATTTTTTTAGAAATATCAATTATTTTTGAACAAAATGGACCTTTTTCATAGAATACCCGACAGAACTGTTCGGGAACTATTTTTTTTTAACAGGTAGTCGAGTTTGGGTACCGATAGAATCAATAACTTTCGGGTACCGAATATTTTTGTTATCCGAAAGATATAGTCGGGTCAGGTATGAAAAGTTTCAACAAGCCGATTTTATCAGCTTTATCGGGTAATACCCGTTCGGGTAATCGGAGTTCGATAGAATTATTTTTAGCTTTTATCGATGTCCGATACCCGTTCGGGTCGGGTGTCGTTCAGTTCCTACCGAGATCAGGACATTTTTTAATCTGTATGGTGGAAAAACTTATTAGTCTTAGGTATCTAATTGGAGATAACCAAAAAAAAGTTTTTTATTTGTATCTTAATTTTTAAGTTAACAAAGTAATGTTAGTCTTCCAATAAGCTTGAACTATGTAATAATACAAACAATAAAAAAAGATTCCATTTAATATCAGCTGTTTTGAAATGGAAAATAACAGAATACCCAAATTCTAAATCTTGTCCTTAAACACGCAGAAAATTAACTTTGAATGAAAAACACAGGCAAACAAAAAATTTATTGCATTATTTTGACATTTGCTCTTACCTAATTTTAATACGCTGAATTCAAATCTGACATCAGATTTTATGCATAGGACTTTTTCATTTTTGCAAGTTTTAGGTAGTTAGCACATTTTTTCCGAAGTATTTCTGAAGAGCTGATTTGAAACTCAGTTGGATATTCCACTATTTTGAAAGATTTTATTTTTTTACAAATTTAAAAGATGAAAAAAAAAGTCAAATGCACGTTTAAAATAAACATTTTATAGCATAAACATCGTCCTATCAAAGTCTCAAGTTTTTTATAAATTTTTAAAAAAGTAACGTAAATTTTAATTTTGAAAAGGTTTGCGAAGAAATTGTTTACTCATAAATATTCAATCTCAAGATCTTGGTGAACCGCTCCCTTCTAAATAGTTATCTTGATCACGAAACTGTTTAAGATGTCTATTTATAAAACGAAGTTTTATACTCATTTTAGATCGAAGAGCACAAAAGGCTTTCAACTTTCTAACAACTAAATCAGCAGAGTTTTCTGCTTTTTTATTTCCAAGAGAGTTTTCTACGACAACCTAGTGTTTACTCCTTGCTATCAATGGTTTTAAAAAATTCTTTATCACTTTTAGAATAGAGAATTTTTGGGCAATCAAAAATTCCTGCTCTTTTTCCTCTATTAAAAAACCTGGCAACCATTTGTTTTCATTTCTTCTGGCGGCGGGAGACTAAAATACTAACTTCAGTATGGATTTCACTGCTAGTTGGGAGGCAGAAGCCTATGGAGGCGGGCTTCAAATCATTATGCCTCCAAAATATCTTCTGACGGCGGCCGCCATTGAGTTCCGCCTCCAAAAAAAGTCAGCCTTTCGATAGAAAGTTACTTTGCCGCCGGAAGGCGTTATCAACTCTGGTTAGAAGCCAACGTATGCAAGTGTCAATATCAGAATTAACAGAAAAAAACGAGTGCAAAAAATATACATGCCACGTAAAAATTTAATCAGATTACCGTCATTTTACAAAATATTCAAGCATATCTTTATCCTAACACGCAAAATCATTCGAAACTCTAAACCCTTTATGAAAGCTTTATAATTAGAAAATGAGAAAAAAATATATTTGAAAAAACAATGATAGTCATACAAATGTATCATTCGGGTCGCTAGTTTCGCTGTAATAGAGAGAATTTCACATGAATTAAAAAGGTTATATATTATGTATCATATGAAGACATTCTTTATAAAATATTCCAAAAATACACAAGTGCCTATCTTCAATTCAAACTTAAAGAAAAAAAAAATAAAAAAAGAAATCAAAAGAAAATAAAAAAGCAGTGCATAAAATGTGAGTGGCCTATTGAATACAAATTTTAATGAAGAATTTTGGAAGAGAAATCTAAAAACAAAGTATAAAGAAGATATGAAAAGAAAAAGTTCTTTAAAATCTGTTTATAAAAGAATTTACAGAAAAAGTTAAAAAAGCACACTTATATAAAAACAAAATTTAAGAAGAAAAGCTCATAAGAAGTATTGATCAGAAAATAAAAACAAAAATTTTTACGAGGTATTTAACATAGTGGTCTAGCTTAGAATTTTAAATTAAGCAATTTAAACTAGAACTTATTAAACTAAAATTTAAATCTTTAACTAGTAAATTTTAAATGATAAACTTAAAATGGAAGTATTAAAGTAAAAAACTTAAAAGTGAAATTTAAAGAAGCAAGTGGTAGAAAAAGTCAAAACAAAAAATTTATAGCAGATATTTGAGAAGAAATAACTTCAGTTTGCACATTCAAGTAAAATTTCTATAAGAAATTTAAACTAGAAGAAATTTAAACTAGAAGTTTCAATTAGAAATTTAATTTCGAAACATAATTTAGAACTTTAAATTAGAACTTTTAATTAGAAATTTAATTTAGAAATTAAGTTCAGAAATTTACTTTAGAAAAATAATTTAGAAAATTAATTTAGTAATTTTCTTTCGAAATATAAACTTGAAAATCAAAGAAGAAATTTAAATTAGAAATCTAAAACAGAAACTTAAAGTAGAAATTCGAATCAAAAGGTTTATGGTAATAATTTAAGTTTGATGTGTAAGTTAGCAATTTAAATTATAAACTTGTATTAGAAACTAAAATAGAAATTTAAACTAGAAATTTAAACTGGAAATATTAATAAGAAACTTAGATAAGTAAATAAGAAATAACAATTTCAGATTTTAATAAGAAAGTTAAATTAATAATCTAAGTTAGAAATTTGAATTGTAATTTTAATTTAGAAAATTAAATTAGAGCTTCATAATAAAAGTCTAAGTTTAATAAGCATGTTTAAACTTAAAAGTAAGAAGTTTTAATTAGAAACTTATATTATTAATTTTAATGAGAAATTTCAATCAGAAATCAGAAGTTTAAACTTGAAATTTAAACTATCAAGTTAATTTAGAAGTTCCAATTAAAAAAAATTAAAGAAAATACTCAAATAATAAATTTGCACCAGAACTTTAAATAAAAAATTTAAATTCGAAACATATTCTGGATATTTAGTTAGAAAATCAAACTACAAGTTTAAGTTAGGAATGTAAACAAAACATTTATAGTAGAAATGTAAATACAAATTTTTAATTAGAAATTTAAATCAAAAAGTTGAATTATGAGTTTTTAATGTTAAAACGTCAAATTTAATATTTTAACAATTAGTTGGGAAATGTTTATTATTAGTTAAATTATTATAACAGAAATTTAAATAAGATATTTAAATTACGAACCTAAATTTAAAAAAACAAAGAAAGTTTATAAAGCAAAACCTTAAATTACAAACTCATGTTAGAAATATAAATTAGAAATAAAAAGTACTATGATAAATTAGTAATTTAAATTTCGAAACGATCTCCTCCCTTCCTCGTCGGACATGGCTTTTAAATTAATATTTTATTGTTTTATGTTTAACTAGATCAAAAAAGCGATAGAGTTCAAATTTCTTCAAAAAAGATTTTTTCGTTTTAGAGTGACGACTAAACAAATAAAAAATTATGATTTCAATTGGCGTTCAAGGTTGAGGGCAGATAGAGATTAGCTCCAATTACCCTAACTTTTCGCAAATCACCCTTATTTAACACCAGTGTCGACATACTAGAAAAATGAGCTTGCCTCATGCCTCTAAGATACCTCTTATTTTAGTTACTTTGGTTAAGAAAATTCCTGAGCGATTCCCTGAAAGCATCATTTATCCCCAAGTCCTCAATGAAAAATGTCGTTTTTTACATTTTTGTAATGAGAAAATGTTTTCTGATGCTTACTTTGAAAAATAATTCTGAGGACGTGTTGCAAGATATTAAAGTAAGTTTCTATACACCTTGCTTAGTAAACTTAGTTGCTTGTTTGAACTTTTGAGCAAACTTTTTATCAGTTCTCAGCGTAATGTTATTCAAATAAATTTTAATCGTAAAAACTTAACATTTGTTAGTTAAGTAAAAAAAATCAGTCGCAAAAAATCTTTATTTTTTGTATTTAACAAGTTAAACTCAAGTGATAAAAATTTGAAGATCAAAGCAAAAGTTGTAAAATTTCGAAACTTTTAAAATTGCAAAGTTAAACAAGCGCACGTATTACAAGTAGTAGGAGTAGTATAAGTATGTTCCTTTCAGTCGTGATTTTGCGATCCCATTCGAAATGTGAAGGTTCGGTGAATTACATTAACTCTCATTTTGAATAATAATGCAGGTCGATAAATTGCTTAGCTGAAAGAAACAAAACCATCACGCTAAAATACAAAATCAATTTTTTTCTTAAAAAAAACAAACAAACCAAGAAGCAGGTTTTATTCAAAACCTAATTAAAGATAAAGTCAGCTACACGCTTCTGCTTTGTACTTTAACTATCATAGCAATATTTAGTATTTTAAGCCTCCATCAACATTTTGTCTGAACTTCTAAGGGGCAGATGAAATCTATTTCAAAGTATTACTTCTTACACGGTTTGTTCTTTGCACGTTTTAAGAAAAACATCAAGAAACACCCGTTCCGTACCTCTAAATAGGTTCCGTACTTCTAAATAGGTTGTATCTGAAAAGTAATCAGTTTGAATCCTCTTCTGTTTCTTCTGAATTTTAGCTGGAGGCAGGTTCTGTCTGATTATCACTGCCTGATAACTCTAACTCTACTCATAGTCACCCTCTTCTTTCTTCCACTTTTTTTTGTGTTGTTGCCTCTGCCATTTTCTTCAACTTCTCCCTTCCATGCAAACATTTTCCCAAAATCTTTGGTTACTTTTTGTCATCTTGACCATGTCTCTCCTTAGGCATTGTTTCAGGAATTTCACATATTCTCTCTTGGTCTCATTATCCTTCTCTGTTTCACTTTTGATAAAGTCAAAGATATTTTTGTTGTGAATGGAAAACAGGACACTACTTTTAACTATATATTATAGTGAAGAAGATTCCTTACGAGCAAATTTAAGTTGTACTTTGTTTTGTTTGGTTTTTTGTTTTTTAATTTAAAATTCTTTGTAACAAAAGTAAAATGAACTTCTGAATTAACTTTTTTCTACATGGATAGTTGTTGATAAAAATAGAAGCTTGGCAAAGTACTATCTTTTTATGTTTTGGTTGCTGTTTTTTTTAAGCATAATTTTATGTTAGTAATTGACTATAAAAGAATTTTTCTTTTCAGAATTTGACCGTCCTTTGCTTTAGTAGTTTACCATATGTTCAATAAGAGAAAAATGAAAGCAAAGTGATAATATTTTAGTGAATATAAAATTGCAAAGAAATTTCGATTATTTTTGAAGCGATGCAACACAAATACATCATTAAAAATGAAATGAAGAAAAAGTGTTCATTTCTGGAATGAGGTATGAACCACGTTGAGAACACAAATTTAGATGGCGGATTTTCTTTTGCATTTGTTCCCTTAAATGTACTTCCTTCACTGGCCACCGATAAGAAGCATATAACGATGAATTAAGATAAACAAAGGAATTACTGAGTAGTTGACCACCCTGGTCATTTACTAAATTTTTAAAGTTTTCTGATCCAATATTTGACCACCCTCATTTAAATGACATTTGATTGACCTGTAATACTGAAAAGGACACTAAATGTAGTTATAAAGTTAGCAGTTTCCAATATATTTATGATGAAGGTACAGTACTATCCGATTCCTTAACTGTAATTGACCAGCCCGTAATAAAGCAGACATAAATTGGTGATAACATAAGTATCAATGCCAATTACACCATTCTATTACTTGATGAGGCAAGCATTTATGACCATAATCTGAGCTCAAATTAACTTTTATTGGGTTTATGTAATAATAATTTTGTCAGGGATGATGAAAACTTTTTTGACCTTACGAATGATGACAAGGGATACTATCCAACTCTTTCAAGTAGTGATGATAACAGAGAAGAAGTAGTTTCGTGAAGGGAATTTCTTGTAAAATGGTCAATAAAACATAACATAACACATAGTTCATTTTCAGACTTACTCAAAACACTGTCGGAGTATCATGAAGATTTACCTAAAGATGCAAGAACATTACTCAAAAGTAAAAGTTTTAGCATCATAGTTATAAGAGATATGTGTGAACAAGAAGCAGAGTATGTTTATTTTGGAATAAAAAGCAAATTAGTGAGTTTACTTGCAGTAACATGCGGTGATAACTGGATAAATCATGATGTTTATTTAGTATTTAGTATTGATGGCTTGCTTCTATTTAAGAGCTCTGCAAAACGGTTTTGGCCACTGCTTTGTTCGGTTCAACTAGGAAAAAATTTATACAAGCCATTTATAATATCAATATATTGTGGAATGAGTAAACCGAAAAGTGCTGAAATATTTTTACCTAACTTTGTTACTGAATTTAGCTTTTTGAAAAAATGTGGTTTGTTTTTGAATGGTAATCACTTTAACATACATGCTAAAGCTTTTGTTTGTGATACACCAGCCCGTGCGTTTATAAAAGGTATGAAAGGACACAATGCTTATTATGGATGTGAAAGGTGCATTCAAAAGGGAGAACGTGTTGACAATAGGACTGTATTTCTCGAGGTAAATTCAGTTAGGAAAACAGATGCTTCATTTGCATGCTATGAACAAGAAGAACATCATAAACCTGAGGTTGTTCCACCATTATTAAAACTAAATATTGGTCACGTTTCACAATTTCCCTTAGAGTATATGCATCTTGTCTGTCTTGGTGTAACACGAGTAGATGATAAATGCGGGTTCTGAGCCATTGATAGCTTTCGCATACTTAAGGGTGATACCTTTGATGTGATGACTTACCATTCTCATACGGGTTCTGAGCCATTGATAGCTTTATATATGGGGTGTGTTGATTATCCAAGATGTCGTCATTAAGGAATTAATAAAACTTCTTTCCGTCTTTTTAATTCTCCAAGCTTTTTTCTTACCTTTTTATTCAATTTTCTTAACATGTGCAATGATTTAAAAATATTTTCTTCTTAAAAAAAAATGTTTATAGCGAGAACAAAGCGTGCAGGTGAAGTGAAAGCGTTGTTTGATCTTTTGTTCAAAAAGAAGGTATAAGTGTGAGAACAAAAACAACGATAAATTTAATGTTTGAGGTGGATATTTTTTCAGATCGTTTTGATGAGTACGTGTTTGAATTTGAGGAATCGTTGCATGTAGGTGTTGAGAGTTATGTGAGTAATGTGTTTAAAACGGTGAAAAATGGAAGCGAGTTGACTTTGTCGATTTTGAATGCGGGAAGTTTAGAAATTGCCGTGAAATCTTTAGACCAGTTTGCGTATAATATCAAGGTGGCGACGGAAAGCGTTCAAAACGTGAGTTTGAGTGAGCGCTATTCTTTTTGGTCAAAGAGAAGAGTTTCGGCTTCGAGGTTTAGCGAAATGTGTAAGATGGTAAAGCCGACATCGGAATTTAGAGTGTGTTTAGAGAAAGGGATGTTGATATTTTCAATGGAGACAAGCGGTGTTTTTAGTGAGAGTTTTAAGTTTGGAGAAGAGAGCGACGATAAGAAATTGGATTTGGTGCGTAAGTCTGATCAGCTGTCTCGGGTTTCAAAAATCGTTTCTTTTTCGAGCGTGTTGGATGTGTATGTGGGAGAGACGTTAATGATTTCGTCTGAAGGAGAAATAGGAATGATAAAGGTGTATTTTCTATGATTTTTTAGATCCTACGGATCCTGGGAAATTCTTCGAATTTTTTATTCTTGTTGGATAAAAAATTTTCATTACAAAATGGAGCCTAAAATGGGTATGCTATTGAAGGGTGAATTGGGACCGAGAAGTAAACCAAGACCGGAGAATTGTTCTTCTTCTCCAGAGCCAATACGATCGTATGCTTTTTTATTTTTGATGTAGAGTCTATCGCCTTGAATATTTCCAGCCCAATGGTTTAGGTATATACCGGATCCTAATCTGGATATTTTTAGTCCTTTTCCATCTTTGCTCAAGTAAACGATACCGCGTCCAGCGATTTTGTCAACCATTGCAGAACCGGCAGAGGCTCCAACACCAGAGAGTAGTCCAGTGGCAAGAGCAGGGACAACTTTTGTAGCGATGGTGCTTCCGATCATCCCTAGTAAAGGTAAAAGAGCTCCGATGAATCCTCCTTCAACTTTTGCGTTGTGCATGAGTTGTTTTTTGCTGAGTTTGAGCGTGACGCCTTTTCCAGCTTTATATGCTTTTGCAATTTTGTTGAGTTGGGTTTGAGTGACAGCAAGAACATGTTCACCGTTCAAGTCTTGATGAGTGAGTTTTATGCTGGTTGCGGTTTTATCATGTAACGCTTTTTTAATTTTGTCAGCTTGTCCTTTAGAAATGTTGAGACTGATCTTTTGATACACTTTTAATAGAAAAGGAAAATTTTTTTTCATCGACTGAAAGCGCTTCCGGAGAAAAGATCGTGTAGAGTGAATGAGATTTTGTCTCTGATGTGGTATCTGACAATGATGTCTTCTCCTCTAAAATCGATCAAATGATCATCTTGATCAACGATTTGTGTTTCCATTCTTGAAATTTTGCTGACAACGATGGGAAGGTAGATGAGGTGAAAAGGTTTTTCAACAATTTTGGTTCCGGGTTCAACTTGTGGGTAAAAGGAGTAAATGTCGTTTTTTGTTCTTCCGTCTAAATAAGACGAGCCGATAATGTCGTTAGGGACTCGAATGACTGCAGTTTCTTCAATTCTCACGATATTTTCAGACTCGTAAGTGTCGATGACGCTTGTGACTTTATTAGGATCAACAGGGTCTTCTTTTTTTTTGACGTAGGTGTATTCGTTTCTATCGAATCCGAGGAGCGAACCTATGCTGTTATTAACGTTGAAATCAACCCAGTATCTTGTCGTTGCTGTACGTTTTCCAAATTTTAATACAGCTTTTAACGAAGACTCGTTTGCTGTAATGGTGACTCCGTCTACTCTGTACAAGCTTCCTGTTTGTTTTTGCATTTCATTTTGAAGGTACTCGTTGAGCTGGTTGATTTCGTAGGATCCTTCTTGAATGTAGATGGTGTAACTGTTCGATCCAGCGTTTGGGCTGTATCTGAAAACGTTATTTTTAGAGGTGATGTTGGGGTAGCTTCGATAGGTTTTGAGTCCTACAAGAGCCATTTCGTACTGTTTGTTTAAATCCAGCTCGATAGGTCTTTCAAAGTATGTTTTGATGGAGCTGTTTGATACGGTGGGAAGATCTTTTTTAGATTTAGCAAGCAAATAAAATCCAGACATGTTTTTTATACGTTTGGAAAATAAAAATCGTCCAACCCGCTTCTGTATTTTCCATGGTCTTTTTTGGAGGACAAATCAATGACGGCAAATCCATGGGGTTGAGACCAGCAGTACTAGCAAAACTTTTTAAATTCTTCTTTTTTTCATGTCGCTGGAAACGTGATCTTGATAAATGTGGTTGATGTTTTTATCGTCCTGAGGAAAGAGGCAAATAAAGAGTGCATTTTCTCTGATGGTTTGTCTTGGGAGTAAGAAATAGTTTTGAGATAGGTAAAAGCAGTCAACGTTGGAGTGTCTTCCTCGGATGTAATATTTTTCGCATTTGTTTTGTTTTGTGAGTTGCAAGTCGTCAAAGATCATCAAATTGTTTTTAGTTGAGTCTAAGGATTCAGGTTCAGGTACGTCTTCTTCACTTTCGAAAAATTGACATTCCATGTCTGTTTCTCCGTTCCATTCTTTTGATATTTCTTCAATGACGGCTTCAGGACTGGAGTTTAGCTTTTCAATTTGGCTTTGAATGTTGAATAATTGCAGAAGGAGTTCTTTTGGTAGTTTCTTCTCAAAGGCTTTTTTTGAGTATTTTGTATTCGGGTTGGAAAAGGGATTTGCCAAAGACTTGCAAGTGATTATAATCCAGCCATCCAGGTCTAAGAAGTAAATTGAGCAGCAAGGTTGTTTTTCCGCAACCGGACTTTCCGACGCTGATTCCTCGAATGCTTCTTGGCAAAAGCTTGTTGTTGTATCTTTTGGTTTTTCCGATATTCCATGACAAATCAATGACTTCCATTTTTTTACAGTTAAAAAAATATTTTTCTTGTATTTAAAATGTACTGCGTTAAATGCAAAAGAGAAACTGAAACCATTCACTTGAAAAAGGAGATGACAAAAAACAATAGACCTATGTTGAAAGGGACTTGTGACTCTTGCGGAACGACGAAATGCAAGTTTATTGCTAAAGAAACAAAAGGAGGTGATTTGGTAGAGTCAATCAATAAGCTGTCGAGCAAAGTGAAGCTTCCATGGGCAAAATTTCCAGGAGAAATGCATATTCCTGGGATGAACTTTGCAGGGCCTGGCACAAACCTGGACAAAAGGCTGACATCCACCGACATGTATCAAGATTGGAGTAAGCCGGTAGACAGGGTGGACAATGCAGCGTATCACCATGATTTGGCGTATAAATATTTTAACGACCGACAAAACAGGAATGTGGCAGATCAAATGATGCTTGAGGAGATGAATTCGATTCCCAATCCCACTCAAAGAGAGATTAACGAAAGAAAGCTCATTACGCCGGTGATTAAAGCCAAAGCTAAATTTGGATTGGGTGTAGGATCTAAAAAAAAAAAAAAAATGCCTCTGAAATGGACGGATCAGCTTGCAGAGGAGCTTCATAAACCGGTTATTCGTCATTTTAAAAGAAGAAGGGTGATTGTGAACGACATGGATGAGATATGGGCTGCAGATTTGGTAGACATGCAATCGTTTTCAAAATTCAACAACGGTGTAAAATATTTGCTCAATGGTGATTGAAGTGTTTTCAAAGTATGGATGGATCGTTCCGTTAAAAAGCAAAACAGGTTTTGAAGTAGCTGAAGCGTTGAAAAAGATTTTTGAAAAAAGAAAATGCGTCAAATTGTGGGTGAATAAAGGAAAAGAATTTTACAACAAGCACGTGAGAGCTCTAGAAGTTCAATTGTATTCCACTGAAAACGAGGAAAAAAGCTGTGTCGTTGAGCGATCGAACAGAACGATGAAAGAGGGAATGTTTAAATATTTTTCAGCCAACAATACTAATAAATACATTGACGTATTAGATAAGATGGTGAAAAATTACAATAACACAAAGCACTCTTCCATCAAAATGACTCTAGTGGAAGCCAGTGATGAAAAGAATAAAAATAAGGTCTGGATGAACCTGAATGGTAAACAGAGAGAAAGAGCAAAACCGAAATTTTCTATGGGTGACAAAGTGCGAATCACAAAAAAGAAGTCTCATTTTGAAAAGGGGTATACACCGAGATGGACTGAAGAGGTTTTTACCGTGTCAAAAGTTCAGTATACGGATCCTCCCACGTATAAAATCGATGATGCTAACGGTGAAGAAATTCAAGGCACTTTTTACGAGCAGGAGATGCAAAAGACGCATCAGTATATATTCAGGATTGAAAAATCGTTCGAAAGACGAATAAAAAATCATTGGTGAAATGGTTGGGGTATCCAGACTCGTTTATTTCGTGGGTAGACAATAAAGAGTTGATCAGTTTGCTTTCGAGCGACATTTGTCATTTCCTTTCCAAAAAAATTTTCAGGTTCATTAAAAAATGAGCAAGATGATGGTTTTGTTTGAGCCCTTTATAGATGAGTACCTTAAGACGGAGGATTACGAGGAGTCGTATTATTATTCGCCTTATGAAGAAAAGTACCATTACAAGATTTACAGCGTTGAGAACGATTTGGATTTCACCATTATTCGTCGATGTGAAGAATTTGAGTTGAAAATAAAGTGTGGAGGGATTCGTTTTGAAAAAAGTGGCATGCGGCTGGAGGATATGTTTGAATATGCCAGAAGAAAAATAGATAAAGTCAAGAAGAAAGTGTCGGATCCAAATAGGATCTAAAAAAAATTTCTTTTCCATTAAAAAAGATGAATTTCGTGACGATTGAGAATTTTGACGAGAGTAAATTAATAGCTGGGGAGATTTACGCAGCCACAAGACCTATTCAGTATCAAAAGATTCCTTTGTATTACGAGTATGACAATGGAAAAGGTCCTTTTATTTTAAGAACCCCCATTTTGTATACTTTGGGTGTGTTTGAGTGTTTTGATCCAAAGACAAAAGAGCTGACTGGATATTCCATGTCTTTTGTTGCTCATGATGATAAAAAGGGATCAGAAGAAGAAAAGTTTATGGAGGTGACTGAAAAAATAACAAAATTTCTTCGCGAGCAAGTCATTCTTAAGGCAGCCTTGTTGAAAAAAGGAGGAAGAACAAAAAAAATAATGGCTGAGGATTTATCCATTTTTAAGAAAAAGTCCTAAAGTTCATCTTCCATTTTTTTCGGAAAACTGTATAGAAAAGAAAAGAACATCACTTCCTTGTTTTGCAAAAGGGAGAACAAAAAGATGGTCAAAGCTGATCCATTGGAGTATATTCGTCAAAGGTGCTTTGCTATTGCGTCTTTAAGAATTGAAGGTGTTTTCATTGGATCACAGATCGAGTCGATACAAGTCAAGCTTCCAGAAGTGTTCATCACTAAAAATGCTCCTGTTTTGGTTCAAAGCATTATGGGTGATTTAGATTTAGGTGAAAGGGAATCTGATGAAGAAAAATAAGATGATTTAAAGAAATTATTTTTTTCATATAAAATGAATATCGTAAAAATTTTAATTGAATACGGAGACGATGTCGACGCGCGAGATATTAACGGTCAAACGCCTTTACATTTGGCAGCTAAAAAAGGTGATCACAAAGCTGTTGAATTGCTGTTGCAAAACGGAGCCGATGTTAAAGCGCGAGATGAAAATCAATCGACGCCGCTGCACGAAGCTTCTCTAAAAGGTCGTCTTGAAGTGGTCGAATTGCTGTTGAAAACCGGAGCCGATGCTAACGCGCGAGATAAAGAAAATCGGAAACCGTTGAATATGGCATTTCGAAGAAATAATAGCGAAATTAGAAAAATTTTAATTGAAAACGGAGCTGAATGGTTTTAATGGAGATTTTTAAATTTTGCACGAATATAAAAATGATCAACGTCGAAGGAATAAAATTGCCAAATGAGGCTTTAACCAACTTTCAATTGGAAAAGGCTGCTAAACAGTTAAAAATAAAAAACTTTCGAGGTGTTTTTGAAAGACACACATTGCCGAAAAAACCGAGAAGAAAAGAGTGTGGCATTGCAAACACTGGTGATTCAAGCACTGGAGGATTTCATTGGGTGTGCTGGTACAAAGACGGCGATAAAAAATACAGCTTTGATTCATACGCTCAACCTCCTCTTATTGAGCTTGAAAATTATTTAAAAAGTCCTGTTAATTACAACAGCGAAAGAGTGCAGTTTGGTAGTACCTCTTATTGCGGTCACTTGTGTCTTTACGTCTTGAAAAAATGGGATGAAGGTCTTGACTTTCAAAGCATTATTAATACCTTGTGGTAAGGCAAAAAATAAAATCTGGAGCATATAAAAATGATTGACAAATTTGGTAGATCAGAATTGGGTCGTTATTTATACAACCCTTATTCAACCTCTCTTTCAAGCGATCTGTATGTCAGGACAGATGGAAACAGCACCATCATTGCAGACTTGGATTTCAACTCTAACAAAATCATCAACCTGGCAGAACCGACCACTTCTCACGATGCTGCCACCAAAAATTACGTAGACACGCATGCATCAGGCGGGGCTATTGAGGGAATCGCGGACTTGGATTTGAATTTTCACAAAGCGATAAATTTGAACGAGCCGTCCAATCTTCACAACTCTGCCACTAAAAATTACGTCGACGTCAGCTCAAGCATGTGCGTTAAAACAAATGGAACGAGCACCATCACTGCTGACATGGATTTAAACAACCACAAATTACTCAATGTGAAAGATCCGACCACTTCTCACGATGCTGCGACAAAAGCGTACGTTGACACAAAAGTGGCATACAACAATATTTTGTACACAGACGTCAACATGACTCAACACAAATTGACCAATCTGTCGGAACCCGTTTCTGCTTCAGATTCAGCCACCAAAAATTACATGGACACGCACGCCGGTGGAACATCAGTGGGAACCTCGGACTTGGATTTGAATTCTCACAAACTGATCAATGTGCTCGACCCTTCAAACGCGCAAGACGCTGCGACAAAAAGTTACGTCGACTTGTTGTTGCAAAAATCGAGTTTGACCAGTGTCGTTCCAGAATCCAGTTTCACCAGTTTGGGGTTTAAGTCTCAAACGGTTGCTGCGTTAATCACTTCTCCTGTGTTAGCGTTTTCCGGAAAATCTGGAGTGTTGAGAAGGATGTGGTTGGCTGTGAGTGGAACCATTGGAAATGTTTTTATTCGAATCTTTACAGACGGAGAAATCAATGTGGGGAATTATGCAGAAACCACGGAAGGAATAGGAGTGGACAACACTGGACTTGCTTGCGACTTGCTCTTTTGTCCTCTCGGAGGAGGACCTGCATATGCCAACTCTTTGCAAGGATGCAACGTTTCCAGCGCCACTTCAATGGGAGGATATTTCACGTTGGACATGCCTTTCAGAAACGACGTCTCTATTCAACTGGTCAACAGAAATGCTGCAGCCATTACGTATTGGATTCAACCGTTCATTTCCACTCTTGCATCCATTCCTGCCACCATTCCTCTTTTCAAACTGTACTGCAGGACGTTCAGATATTTAAACACCACTTACGGAAGCGAATATGTTTTGATGAACACCAACGGGAAAGGAAACGGAGTTTTTCTCAAATACATCAGAGTGCACATCATCGGGTCTTCTGGAAACTGGTGGGTATCCAGAGTCAGAATGTATTATGGGAATTTGCCTCCTGGAAACGGAACCGTTCTCACTCCTTGGACTCCATACAGCACCAACAATTACACCTACTTTCCTGGTTACGACGGTGACAGCACATGCTTCTTTTCCTCATCTGGATTAGAAGATTTTTACTTGTCGTCGTGGAATGGGATAAACTTAACCTCGTTCAACAACAAATCGACGGGGCTGTTGTACCAATCCACTGCTTCCATCGGTTCCACCACCACCATTTCGTTTTACAGAAATTTCGGAGAAGCAGACTCCATGCCCAGCGTCGCAGCCGGCAGAAGACTCGTCGTCACTCTCAACTCTGGCGACGCGCAAGTCGGTCAATCCGGAAGCTTTTATCTTCTTCTCGGTCAAGCCTATTATTATGCTTAAGTTGGGTCATAACAAAAATATTATTCAAAATAAAATAAATAAATTTCATCACAAATGAAAATGTCTGAGATCTTAAAAATTAACAAGACGTATTCAAAGAATCTAAAAATCGAAGCGATCTTAAGAACCTGCGATAAACTTTTGCAAATAGCAGAAATGAAAGAGTATTTTCATGAAAGTAAAAAAGAAGAGGATGAATGGAGAGAAAGATTGAGAAAAAAGTTTCCTTTACTGTTAAAAAGATGAGAAGAATCATTTGTATTGACGAGAATAAGTTGAAAGGCACCGTTTATTTTAACGATCATTTGGATCATCCTCCTAGACGGCTTTGTCGTCGTTCCAGATGTGAAATATTTGCTCAAAGAGAAATTAAGTTGAACCGTTTATCCAAACAGACGATTGTTTTTATGTTCGGGATTAAAGTGGATAGAGGTGTTGCTTTGGTGAATTCGAGGCATGAGCTAAATTTAAAGCTGAATTATTTCAGTCACTTTTTGCTTTTTTCAGAGTCTGTAGAGAACATCTTCATGGAAATTTATAACAGAAGTGACAAGGACGTCGTGATTAAAAAGGGAGAGAGCCTTTGCATCGTGAATTTCTTTTGAGGGAAGAAAATTTTTTATTTCTCCTTAATAAAAAAATGGATATCAACAGTTATAAAGAAATATACCCCACTCTTCCAACGGCTCCAGCGGATGATGGACACGTTTACCGTCTTCAAAAAATAAGTGAGATCCAAAAAGGGATTGTGCATAGCATTGGGTGCGACTGGAATTGGTCTTTTGTCTACGATTATTGCAAGTCCAGCAGTGATTGCGTGTGAAGGGGTGGCTATTGGAATGGGTTTTTTTATCAATTATTGGAGGTCAAGTGAACAAAAGAATGGCTTTGAAAGCGGAAAAGCATGAAAAGATAAAAGTGCTGGCAGAGTCAAAATTGAACACGATCAGCGAGCACATTTCCAAAGCGTTGATGGATAATAAAATAAGCGATTCAGAGTTTCAGTTGATTCTTGGTGAGCTTCAAAAGTTTAAGGTCATGACGGAGGAAATACGAACCAAAACCAAAAACGGAATAGATGAATTGGCTAAAGAGAACTTGATCCAAAAAGGTCGAGATGGCGCGATTAAAGCGTTCAACAATTTTTATAAAAAAGGATCTGAAAAATAATTTCTATCGTATTTTAAAAACCATGTCTTTTTTTAAAATACAAGACGCGAACAAAAGAGATGAAATTGTGAGAGAGATTAATGACAGAAGAAAGAGGATTTATCAGAACAGCATCAACGACAACATTTTAGATGCAAATTTTCAGACGGATGTGGGAAAGCTGTTTAAGCCTCTTATTCAAAGCAACGAAAAGACGCTCAAAAAGGTAAAATCCGAAGTTAAAAACGAGGTTAAAAGCGAGGTTAAAAACGAGGAGGTTAAACCCGAGCCTTTTTTAGAATCAACAGGATCTATTTTTACTGAGGGCGACCAATTTATAAAAGGTTTGATTGATCTGGACACAAGAGCAAAATTTAAAAGAAGCTTGAAGAACAAGTTTGAATTGAGCAAAAGCGATGGTCAATATACGATTGGAAAAATGGGAGTGATGTTTGAAGGAAACGATATGATTGTTGGAGGCGAAAAGTATGAAGGAACAAAAGGTCTTTGGGAT
The DNA here is from genome assembly GCF_058129835.1 of Hydra viridissima. NCBI lineage: Eukaryota > Metazoa > Cnidaria > Hydrozoa > Anthoathecata > Hydridae > Hydra > Hydra viridissima. Next base: position 15,883,710 of record NW_028324310.1, read on the forward strand.
CTCATGACCAATCCAAGCGTTTCAAAGAACGTGACAGCAGAAGATGTTGCTAATTACTCGAAAATTTTAGTAGAGAGTGAGGCTGTAAAGTCGGATGCGAGGTATAACAAACCCAGAGCTTAAGAGATTGAAAAATACAATCAATTCATCATCCCTATTGAAAATGAGCTGAAATCTCACAAAACTGAAAGTAGAGAAGATCCTGTTTCAGTTCCTACTAGTCACGATCTTCAAATGCTTGATCGAAATCTTGCTGAAAAAGAACAGAGGAAGGAACAGTTAAGAAAGGATTATCGTGAGGGTCTGGCACGCATTGAAGAAGCGAAAGATACGATGAGCGTTGAAGAATATAATAATTACAAGGATCGCATGAAAAAAGCTTATGACAGGAGAAAGAAAGGTTTAGGAGTGATCGTTCTTCCTAGCGATCCGAATGCGTTGGTGGAAAAACTTGAATTGAGCGTGGCTGCTTGTCGTGCTGGGAATACGGGATCGAGAAATGAAGCTATGAGCATTTGCGATGAGCTGTTGAGGCAAAAGGTGATTAGCAAAAACCAGTACAAATCGATAATGAAGTCCATCGATAGCAAATAATTTTTTTCTCGTATTTAAAAAATGATCATTTACAGAAACAGATATGTTAAGAAACACGTTGTTGGAGGAAGTGGAATCATGGACACGTTGCGCCATTTTTTAAAAAGAGCAGCAGCATCAGGCGCGTCAAGAGCAGCGTCTAATTTGGCTGGCAAGATTGCAAAAAGCGAGTTGGGAAGAGAGGCGATTACAGCTGCCAAATCTGCAGGGAAAGAGTTGACTTCTTCGGCGATTGCTACAGCAAAAGATGTGGCCATTGACCAAGGCAAAAAGGCGCTAGAAAAGGTGTATGCCAAGACTGGAACTCCTAAAAATTCTTTCCATGGATCTGAAGGATCTAATCCTCAAAAGCTTACTCAAAAAAGCAAAGACATTATTTCCGGTACTTCCTATGCGGATGCGGATGTGATTACTCTTGTTAACAACGGTATCATGCACCTGTTCAGTCAGATTTCTTATCAGTTATCGAATCAAGAGATTGAGACCATATACAGTCCAGGTCAAGCCACTACCTTGCTGGGTTTCCTGAAATATCCAGTAGAGTTCCAAGTGTCGGAAGGAATGAATCAGCTGTGGCAAAGAGACAGCACTGCCCTTGCCGATCTTGTAAACAATAGCGGTTTTAGCGCAAGACAGGATTTCATCATTAAGCAGCCTGCTAATAAAGGGAGCTTTTCATTCTGCATTCCTTTGAAGCACATTTTTGGTTTATGTGAAAATTACGAAAAAGTTCTTTACGGATTCAAGCACACGATAACCCTTGTAAGGAAGAGCGACGTTGATGCGATTTTTAAGAGCGAGGCAACAGCTGCAGGAAAAGTAACCTTGAGCAAACTGTCTTTGTTTATGCCTCATGTCACTCCCTCTGTTATGGCCAACAACCGTCTTTACAAACTCATCGAGTCCAAAGTGGACGTTCCGTTGACGTTTAGATCCAGACAGTGCGACACCATTGCCGTGTACAATACGTTCAGTTGGAGGTTAAGTGCTAGATCAGCCAGTGAACGTCCGAGGTACATCATTGTTGGATTTCAGACCAATAAAGACGGTAGTCAAGATCTAAACCCTTCCGTGTTCAACCACTGCGATTTGAAAAACATGTATGTGACCTTAAACAGCGAAAGGTATCCTGCTGTGGATTACGACTTGGCCTTTACAAACAACAAATTTTCAAGGGCTTACAGAGACGCATGCAAGTTTGACAACAAGATTTTTGGAATTAACGAAATTGTCGCCCAGCCGAATATAACAGCGCTGAACTACAGGCACATTTGAATCAAATCCGACGGAAACAAAATGAATTGTGTATTAGGTGCCTCAAGATAAAAAAAAATAAATCCTTAATAAAAGGATGATTTATACGAAAAAGGATTTGAAAAATTTACTTATCGAAAACGGCATTTCCAAAACGTCGAAAAGCAAAATGGGTTTGGCGATGATTGCGCTGGAGAACCATCTGACCGACAAAAATGCGATGATGGAGGATGTCAAGCCGATAGATTCCAAATACGAAAGGCTTCGTTTGATCCGAAACCATCCCGTGGCTGTAAAAATGACTCATGCTGAAACAGGAGAAGTGATCGAATACGGCTCTCTTTACAAAGCGATGAAAGAGACGGGACACGGCAACAATTATTTTGAGAAGCAAAACGGAAAAATAGATGAAAAAGGAATTAAGATTGAGATCATTAAATAAAATGACGTTTCACCCGTTTTTTCTGGAGTGCAGCCAAAGAAAGCCTGATGCAAAAAAGAAAAGACAGCTCGAGGCTCTTGCGTTCAAGGATGTCCCGTTCAAAATTCCTGAAGTGTACAGCGATAAAAAAAGAGACGAGCTTTACGCGATGTTGTGGAAAGAAAAAGAGGATGACTTTTCGCGGATGGAGAAAAAAATCAAAGAGCGCAACAGAGAGTGGGTCCATTTGAACAAGCAAGAAAAGCTGAGAGCGATCGACAAACGCGTTCTTGAATTGGACTGCGATTGGGAAGAAAAGAAAAAAATGTCGGCAAAACTGAAAATGGACACGATGCTCCAAAAATACGAATATTTTCCATTTGCTGAAAAAAAAAATTGAATTCGAGTAAGATCATTGACAGCGATTAAAAAAGATTGGTAATAATCAAAGCAAATGTGTTGTTGAGAAAAAATATTACTTGGGTAGAACGAGCAAGGATGATATTTTAGCCGCTGTCAACATGGAGGCCGAGCTGTCTTCAGATCCTGCAGTTCGAAAAATCCAAAAGAGGATTAGAGAACTTCCTTCAGATCTTAAAGTGAATATTTTAGACCGCTGTGAAGGTCCTTTTGAAATTGTTGCTGCGATGGTGCAAAAAAAATATTGAAATTGAAAGGCATGGTAAAAATGGTACACTATCGATCTATAAGCCAAATACTGAATGGAATATATTACATATGTAATAACATTGCTTTTTAGATTCTTTGAAACCGTGGAAAATTCTCTGAATTTTTTAATTCTTTTTGAAGAATTGAAAAAATGAACTCGAGATTTGCAGCGATTAAAAAAGATGTTTGAAGATGATGATGATGAGGCTGAAGAAATGGCTGGAAAGAGAGTTGGAAGATATTGAAGAAGAATTTGCTTCATTTGATTGCATGGGAAGATTTTGCGCTCCTGCTGCTTAGTTTCCGTATGGATTTTTTTTTTTTAAAAGTTTGCTGAAAAAAATTGAATTCGAGTAAGATCATTGACAGCGATTAAAAAAGATGGATAATATAAATGGAAAATACCTAACAGGTCCCTCTGGTGAGCAACTTTGGGAAAGTAAATATGGATTTAGTCTCCCTTATGGATTTGACTCTTTCGGAAAAAGGGTTTTGATCCGAATTGATGAGTCTGGACATCAGTATATCGTTCGTGTTAATGAATTTGGGCATCAGTATGTTGAAATGCTGAATGGTTATGTTAGCGCCATAACTGTTTTTGAAGAGCCTGGAGATCAAATTGAGTTTGACGAAAATGGTAAAAAGTACATCTTATTCAACGATGACATTATTGAGTATATGATGGATGAATATGGTCATCGTCATTTTTTAAACTATGATGGAAAAAGGCTTGTCATTGAATACAGATATGGTATTCCATATGCTGTCGTCTTGAACGAATCAGGAGATCAGATTATTATTAATGTGTATAGTTTATCCGAGGATGGTGATGAGGCTGAAGAAATGGGAAGAATGTTGGAAAGAGAGTTAATTGCAGAAGAGTGGGAAAAATCTGATTGCGCTCCTGCTGCTTAAGAAAAAGTTTGCTCAAAAAATTGAACTCGCTTTAAAAAAATCGCGGCATTAAAAAAAAAGATGGAAAGGATTGAATTTGATGAAATGGGTCGTGCTCATCTGTTTGATGAAGACAAAGAAATTCATGCGGCTGGATGTGAATTTACTGCACTTGACGAGTGGGGAAGAAAGTATACGATTAGATTTGATGAAATGGGCCAAGCGCATGTATACGACTCAATAAGCGAAATTTTTGCCAATTATTCTGTTTCTTAGATCCTTTGGATCACTGGAAATTCTATGAATTTTTAATTCTTTTAAAAGAATTGAAAAAAATTGAATTCGAGATAAATAATTTACAGCATTTAAAAAAGATGGAGGTTATTGACGAAACAATTGTATTTGATGAATTGGGTGACAAGCTAATCATGGAATATGTTGAAGAACCAACAACATTTTCGATTAGTGGTTTCTTGAAAAAAAATCAGGGAGAAATTATAGAGTCATCATTTTCATTCATTGATAAAACGGATAAAAAAATGATTGACATGATAAGTTTTACATTTTCAAATGATGATGAAGATGAAGATGATGATGAAGATGATGATGATGATGAAGAGGCTATTGAAAAGATTGTTAAAAATATGGTTGAAAAGATGAATGAAAAGATTAGCAACGTGCATAGTTTTTTTTTACTGTTTCGTGTCTTCAAAAGGATGGATTACGGAAGAATATTTGCGTAAAATAGCCAAAGACAAAAAAGTGAAAAATTATGCTGAAATGGAAAAAGATGATCTTTTTAAAGCAGTTCATCAATCATATGAGCTTGAAGTACAAAACGACTTGAAAAGTTTGTGTGAGTTATTTAACAAAATTGATACATTTCCAGATCTGTACAAAGAAACCTTTCATGAAATGATCATGAATATGCGCCTACGTGAATTGGAATACAACGAGGATGTTTTTGATGATATTATCCTTCATTATGAAAATAAAGAATTGAGCACTGAAGAAGAAAATTTAAGTAATGCCATTAATCTAGGAAATATATTCAGAGAAAATTATATTGATAAAAAAGACTTTTATTCAGATTCAGAAATTGATTATGAACCATTTGTTGACGCATGTACTGATTTTTAAAATTTCTTAAATCTATGGTCGCTTTGAAATTTTTAGATTCTTCGAATCCATGGAAATTCTATGAATTTTTAATTCTTTTTAAAGAATTGAAAAAATTGAATTAAGAAGAACAAAATATTTCAGTAATAAAAATGCATTACACAAAAAAGGAATTGAAAGAGTTGCTGAAGGAAAATGGTGTTAACGAAACATCAAACAATTTGTTGGCTTTGACACTGATCGCGTATGAAAACAATTTGCTTGATAAAGACAAATTGATGAAAAAAGTGAAAGAAAGGAAACCTGTGGGAAGACCGAGAACACGTGAACCAAAAGAGAAAAAGCCTATCGATCCTAAATGGGCAAGGCTTGTTGAAATTAGAAAACATCCTTTCACTTATAAAATTACCCATGTGGAAACGGGTGAGGTGACTGAATACAAGTCTCATTACCAATTAAGAAAAGAAACGGGTCACTACTGGAAATACTTTGACAATAAACATGGTTATCAAATAATTAAGTCGTAACGTGATTTTAATTTTGCTGAAAAATTAAAATTTTTGATCACGGCAGAAATTGAAATGGCTTAAAGATTTTTTTTCTCCTATATAAAATGAACGAACTAAATATGAAAGCGTTAAAAGAGATGGCTAATGACCGAGGTGTCAAAGGCATCTCAAGAATGAGAAAAGCTGAGCTCATTGAAGCTATACAAAATCATAGATTTTCCACGGATCCAAAGGATCTACAAAATACAAAACCCATCATTGGGTATGGTCCTGCTCCTCAACATGCAGCTCGTAGACGCACGACTGAGGCGAGACCTTCGCCTGCTCCGAGACCGATTCCTGCTCCTCGTACCGTTTCCAATGACTTGATTTCATTCGGACCTGCTCTCTTGCAAAATCGAGTGACAAGAACTGAACCATCCATCCTTGACACACCTGTTGTCGATTCAACAAACGTCATTGCTCCAAAACCTGTTCCTGCTCCTAGACCTGGTTGGCTTTCAAGAATTGCAACGACTGTCTACAACGGTTTCAACAAAATAAATGCTCTCGTTGATCCCTACGTTCCCGAATCGGTGAAGAGTGCAGTGAGCAATGTGAGGAACGAAGTGAAGAAAAAAGTGGACTCTCTCAAATCAATGGCTCTCAAAGCAATCGCGCGATCAGCAGTTTACAAGCCACAAATAAAGTTTGAGTTGACTAATCATGCGATAAAATACGTCACTGAACAATTTACTTACACCCCCTCTGTTCGATATGAAGACCCTGATGCCTTTTTAAACATGATCAAAGAGGCTGCCATCAAAGTCATTAAAAAAAACACAAAAACGAACCTTGTTTTAATCTGCGAAATGACGCGCGTGAATATTGCTACTGGAGAAGAAAATCTTCGCACTGTGGTCTTCCCGTCTATATATGAAATTATTCTCGAATCAACAGACAAAGGAGAAAGCTTTAAAACATGGAAAGAAAGAATTCTTGAAAACATGTCCAACTACAACAAGGAAGGATCCAATTGGAGAGTTAACAAAATTTTAAAAGTAGAAGTTAACATGATTGATTGGATACCTTTCAGCGGCTCTTCCTACATAGAGCTATCTCCTGCACTAAAAAGTAAAAAGGCGATCATCAACATGGAAAACAACGACAATAAATGCTTTATGTGGAGTGTCACCAGGGCGCTGAATCTGAAAAATATGCATAATTCAAGAATTGACAATGATCTTATTAAAAAATCAGAAGAGCTCAATTGGAACGGAATGGAATTTCCTGTTTCCCTTACTCAAGGTATCAACAAGTTTGAAGCGAATAATCCAGATATTAGCATCAACGTCTTTGGGTACGAAGAAAAATAATCCATCCTTTACGAATATCCAAAATTTTAGATCGAAAGCGTAATATCGATTTGCTGCTCATTTCAAACAAAGACACTAACCATTACTGCCTCATTAAAAACATAGACCGATTGGTTGGTTCTTCAGTAACAAAAGGAAAAAGAAAACAACACATTTGCAGAAATTGTATGCAAGCTTATGACCAAGAAGAAAAGCTTCAAAAACATCAACAAGACTGCTATAAACACATCTCGGTTCGAATTGAACTTCCTAAAGAAGGAACAACCGTTCAGTTTAAAAACTACAACATGTCCATGAGAGTTCCGTTTGTATTCAATGCTGACTTTGAATGTTTCACCAAACCTGTCAACACTTGTACCCCTGACTCAAAACAGTCATACACCAAACAGTATCAAAAGCATGTCCCAAGCTCTTTTAGCTACTTCATCAAATGCTTCGACGAAACCATTTACAAGGGAAAGCCAGTCATGTACACAGCAGAAAGCGAAGAGGATGACGTGGCTCAAAAGTTTATCACCAGGCTTGAAGCAGACCTTACAGAGATTTGGAACGATTGCGATTTACTTCAACAACAGTGGAAGGAAAAGAAACTCAAGACTGATGAGGATAAGAAGAAATTTAAAGCTGCAACCGAATGTCACATTTGCAAAAAGGATCTTAACGGTGACAATGTGTGGGACCACTGTCATTTGACTGGAAAGTACCGTGGTGCTGCTCACAAACAATGTAACATTGATTATCAAATCCCAAGTTTCATACCCATTTTTTTACACAATTTCTCTTGTTACGACAGTCACTTGTTTATCAAGAAATTAGCTGGAAAAGACGGTAAACTCAATTGCATACCTAACAATGAAGAAAAATACATCAGCTTCTCGAAAAAAATCAAAGTGAGAGACCATATGGATGAGAAAGGCAAACCAAAAAAAGTAAAGAAAGAAATGAGGTTTCTTGACAGCTTCAGATTCTTACCCTTCGGTTTAGAAAAACTAACTAAAAATCTAACCGATGAACAATGCAAAAACGTTAGAGAATATTTTCCTGAAGATAAACAGTTCAACTTGATTAGAAAAAAAGGCATTTACCCTTATGATTGGGTAGACTCCATTGAAAAGTTTTCCGAAACGCAATTGCCACCTAAAGAAGTCTTTTATTCCAGACTAAACGATAAACACATCACTGATGAAGAATACGCGCATGCTCAAAACGTTTGGGACGTATTTGGATGCAAAACGTTTAAAGAATGCCACGAGCTGTACAACATTTCAGACGTGCTCATTCAAACAGACGTTATTGAAAATTTTAGAAACGTGTGCATAGAAAGTTACGAACAAGATCCCGCATGGTATTACACCTGTCCTGGGCTCGGTATGCAAGCTTGTTATAAAAAGACTGAAGCTAAAATAGAACTTTTTAGCGATCCTGATATGCTTCGCATGACACAAAAAGGAATACGCGGTGGAATCAGCATGATCTCCAACCGACTTGGCACTGCTAATAACAAATACATGCAAGACTATGATCCTTTCAAAACCATCAACATTCCTCCAGTATTTAGACGCCAACAATCTTTATGGATGGGCCATGAGCAAACCTCTTCCCATTGGAGGATTCAGATGGATGAATGATGAAGAGCTTAAAAATTGGCGCAGCATGCCTTGCTTTCTCGAAGTTGATTTGAACTATCCTGATGAGCTTCACGATTTACACAACGACTACCCTTTAGCACCTGAAAGATTAACCATTGGAAAAGTAGAAAAGCTGGTTCCCAATTTAAACAACAAAGAAAAATACATCGTCCACCATGAAAGCCTAAAACTCTATGAACGAATGGGATTAGTCATCACCAAAATTCATCGAGGCTTCACCTTTAGAGAAGAACCTTGGATGAAACCATACATCGATTTCAATACCGAAAAAAGAACAAAAACATCCTTCGAATCTGATAAGGAATTTTTCAAACTCATGAACAACTCCGTCTTTGGGAAAACCATGGAAAACATCGAAAATCATGTTGACGTTAGACTTGTCACCACTAAAAAAGAAGCCTTAAAATTATCCAAAAAACTTCAATTCGAAAGCTTCACCATTTTTGATGAAAAATTAATCGCGGTTCACATGAAGAGAAAAAAGCTGGTTTACAACAAACCTGTTTACTTGGGAATGAGCATCCTCGACATCAGCAAAATTTTAATGTTTGAACACCACTATGACTACATGAAACCAAAATACGGTGATCGAGCAAAATTACTCATGACAGATACTGACTCGCTCTTTTACGAAATCGAAACGGAAGATTTTTACAAAGACATTGCCGATGATGTACTTGAAAAATTTGACACGAGCGAATTTCCTAAAGACCATCCTGCCATTGAAAACGTTGGCTTCAAAGTGGGTGAAAATAAAAAGGTTATTGGCAAGTTCAAAGATGAGGCTGCTGGTAAACAAATTAAAGAGTTTGTTGGACTTCGACCCAAGCTCTACTCTTACTACATACCCAAAGAAAATGAAGAACACAAAAAATGCAAAGGCGTACAAAATAACGTTGTTAAAAATCACATCAAACATCAACATTATAAAGACTGCTTAATGGATAAGAAAGAAAAACTTGCAGCCATGAACGTCATACGATCTCATCTTCATGATGTTTACACCGAAGAAATTAACAAAGTCGCACTCAGCGCTAACGATGACAAAAGAATTATCTTAAATGACGGAATTCACACACTTGCCATCGGTCACTACAAAACAATGGACGGTAAGAAAATTGAATAAAAAGGTAAGAAAAAAGCTTGGAGAATTAAAAAGACGGAAAGAAGTTTTATTAATTCCTTAATGACGACATCTTGGATAATCAACACACCCCATATATAAAGCTATCAATGGCTCAGAACCCGTATGAGAATGGTAAGTCATCACATCAAAGGTATCACCCTTAAGTATGCGAAAGCTATCAATGGCTCAGAACCCGCATTTATCATCTACTAACACGCAGTCTGCATTTTTACTGCATTGGCTACGAGGTAATCGACTTGTTAAAATAAGCATACAAATTGCTGATTTAATATCAAATGAGATGAATACCCTTGCACCACATGTCACTGTTGAATTTTCCCGCAAACCGCGAACATTTAACGATATTGATCGATGGAAGGCTACTAAGCTTAGGCTGTTTTTTTGCTATGTAGGACCTGTAGTGCTACGAAGTAATCTTGAAGATAAATTATTCAATCATTTTATGCTTTTGCTCGTAACGATCACCATTTTAATTAATCCTGCTATTTATTTGACATATATTGATTATGCAGAAAAACTCATTAATAAATTTGTTAAACAAATGCCAATTTTATATGGTAAATACTCTTTAAGTTATACAATGCACAGCATTTCTCATATTTGAGATGATGTGCGAAAATTTGGTTCTTTAGATGAATATAGAGCATTTCCATTTGAAAACTCTTTAGGCACAATTAAAAGAAAGTTAAGATCTGGTCGAATGCCACTACAGCAGTTGTGTAGACGTTTATCGGAAAGAGATGAAATAGACAACGATCTTATCACTCATTCTTTCGATTTTCAAACACTTCTTAAAAACTCGCACAATGAAGGTCCAACATTTGGACATAGTGGAAAAGAATACAGTGGAGTTCTTTATGCTGGGTTTCCATATTAAATTGCAACAACAGCGCTTTACTTAAAAATGAAAATGTTGTTGTAATTGTTAACATTATTGAAAGTGATAATTATAATTATCACTTTCAATAATGTTAAGTGATAAGTTATAATTATTGCAAAAGTATTTAACATAAAAAAAGGATTTTACAAATACCCTTGCAATTCTGCTCAGCTAAATGTGTTTTGAGTAACAAAATTGTCAGACGAATTGTTTGGATTTGGTTTAACAACAATAAAAACAAAGTGTTTATTATTTCCAAGAGGAAAATATTTTGTTGTATTTCCATTGTTGCATCATAAATTTGCAGAAATTTAATATTATATCAAGATATCTCAACTTTTTCCTTTATATATATATATATGTATATATATATATATATATATATATATATATATATATATATATATATATATATATATATATATATAAATATATATATATATATATATATATGTATATCAGGGTGTTAGATAACTGGCACCGTGTATATAACAAAATTCCCAATTGATTTAAAATTCAATGATTTTTGTACTACTACAAAAATCATTGAATTTTAAATCAATTGGGAATTTTGTTATATACACGGTGCCAGTTATCGTGCCAGTTATATATTTAAAGTTAAAATATTAAGAAATAATATTAAATTTCTAAAATATAAATATTGAGAATTTTTATTGAAACTGTAGTTGCAGTTAGTAGTAGTAGTAGAAACTATAGTTGCAGTTAGTAGTAGTAGTAGGACAGTTTCAATAAAAATTCCCAATATTTATATTTTAGAAATTTAATATTATTTCTAGATATTCTTACTTTTTCTTTTTTTATTGTATTTTTTGCAAGATATATATATATATATATATATATATATATATATATATATATATATATATATATATATATATATATATATATATATATACAATAAAACTGAGGAGGAACTAGTGATCTTGGAACATAAACTTCAAGATAAGGATAACTTAGAATCTTTGGTATATAGAGTACAATTTAGTACGATTTTCGTAAAAAAAATCGGAGCTTTATAAGTTATGAGCTGGTTATAATATTACGGGAGTATTTTGTGTGAATTTATTTAGAAAACTATTTATCAGCTGTAGGAGGAGAAGAATTTTAAAAAATGACAAGTGCTATCATGGGCAAGCTGTTCTGCCCAAAAATCTCATTGATATATTCAACCTACGGCAAAAAAGGGAAAAAGTCCTTTGCTGCACTTACATCCTACGAGGTCGTAATTACTAAAGCATAATGGGATTAAATTTAGTTAAATATTATAATAACTACTAAATATATATATATATATATATATATATATATATATATATATATATATATATTAATATTTAGAATTAATTAGAATTTAAAAGCTTTTCTATATTACTCATCTTTGAGTTGATTTTCTTTATTTCATACTGAATGCTTGTTAGAAACTCGAAATTCTTTTTTTCAAACACTGTAATTCAAATTAGTAAATTAAGATAATAATTTCCAAGAAACATAAATATATATACAGTACTCTGACTAAGTTTTAGCCCACCATAAGTTTATAATTATTTTTGATTTTATCGTAAAAATATGAAGGACTTATGAAGTAAAAAAAGACAGGCTTATAGACATATACTATAAACAAAAATATCAAGAAACAATTTGATAAAGTATGATACAAAAAGAAAGAACAATTAATATTTCGTATGTTCGCCTTTTGCGTTGATCACAGCAGCGAATCTCCTGGGAATTGATTCATATAAATTTCTAATGAAATTTTGTGGAATATTGTCCCACTCTCTTTTTATATTCGAAAACATTCTTCAATATTTTTGGGGTTGAATTCAGCCTTTTTTTTATGTTGAACATAACATGTTCAGTTATGTTCAACTCTGGACTTTGAGGAGGCCAGTTCATTACTTCGAGAACTCCCTCCTCACACATGTCCTGTAAATATTTTTTGGCCAATCGGGAACAATGTTTGGGATCATTGTCTTGCTGTAGAATGAAATTATTACCAATTAGTTTCATTCCAGATGGTATTGCATGATGTCATATTGTAAACTGTACTATCATCTAACATGAAGCCTTCACAGCAATAAATAAACAAAAATGCAAGAGCAAACTAAAAACAAACGAGCTGATACGAAATGGGTTTAGATCAGCATACAATTAAAATATTTTATATTTAAATACAAAAATCTATGTAAAATTTTGATAAATATTGCTTTTGTTTGTTAAAACAGTGTTTAGTATTGCTTGAAGTTAGACATTATTTTCTATAAAAAAAAAAAATAGGAAGCTTTTATTCAAAACCTGTTAAAAAACATGAGTTTTAGTAAGTGAGCTAAAACTTATTCACAGTACTGAATATATATATATATATATATATATATATATATATATATATATATATATATATATATATATATATATATATATATATATATATATATATATATATATATATATATATATATATATAATCACTGCTGCTCATGGAACACACTTGTCCAAAAATGAGAATAATTACTCCGAAAAGCACCGGAAAAACCCTTTGGTGGGAACAATATACACACATTCCTGGTATGAAAAATCCAAAAATTGAAAACTTTTATGACCGTCCGAGAAAAAAAATTCAGTTTGAAGTTTTCGGCATTGTCCAAAAAGTTTGCAAAACGGTACAATATGTATCTTTGGAATAAAAATCATAAAAATAAGTCAGAAATTGTATTAAAAACATTTTGTTATTATAACGAAGGCCTAGTGAGTAATATTTAATTCTAAACACGTTTTTGTAATTCCAAGAAAAAGCAGTTTTTGTCAAGTCGTCAGGTTAGAATTATTTTGCTCTATCTCCAATTTTAAACGTTGGGAGAAAATGAATTGTAAATTTTACAAAGTAATGATCACTTTTAAAATAAATTTTTTTTTTGAAATTTTTTATTAAATAGTTTCTTTAAATATAAATTATTTAAAGAATAAATTATTATTTCTTAAAAAAGTAATAGTAAAATTTTAAATAATTGTTTAGTTTTAGAAAAAAATCAAAAACTTTCTTTCAACGTTTAAAATGGGAGAGAGAACAAAATAATTCTAACCTGACGAAGTGTTAAATTCTGCATGACTATCTTTTTTTAACTTCAAAGCAAAAATGCCAAGTTCTGTTAAAAAACATGATGACTGTAGGAAAACAGTTTGTTTCCTATATTTGAACAAATGTAATCGAGAAATGACAAGTTTTTTGATTGAACAAATTAAGAAATCAGTTTCATTCACACTTGACTTTTCTGACTCACGAGTTCAAAGTGGAATATGCAATACCTGCAGGGTTCTTTTAGGAAAAAAGTGCAAAGGTGAAAATGTGGCTCTCCCAAAACTTTATGATTTCACAGAAGTCCTGGTTAGACCAGAGACATATGGTCAGCCTTGTGATTGCATTATTTGTCGAATTGGTCATTTGAAAGCAATTCAAAAGCACCCTTTGGACAAATCAGAATTTTCTGGAGCTTCACAAAATCAAAGAAGATGTTAAAACTGTCTCACACTTGTTGCAAAAGGAGTGTCACATCAGTGCAATCAATAAACCTTCAGAGAAAATCTTAAAGAACTTGCTTCAAAGGATCCAAAAGTCAGTGAACAGATTGCATCGACTGTTATCTCAGCAAAACAGTCCTCACCTCATGGAATTGTCAGGATTACGCAAAGTGGTGGAGGCCGTCCCATGCCAATTACTCCAGGCAAAGGGAATCTTGCTTAATACTTCAACAGTAAAAGTACTACATAAAATGTTTTGCATTTTAACAAGGCCACTGCTTTTTAAGTATCTCAATTTAGTGTTTTTTAAATTTCTTTCCTAAAGGTCCTTCGAACCCCAAGAGACTGTTTGGTGATGTGTCACTTATACGAGCTCAAGATCTTGTCTGCATACAAAACAACACTGGACTGTCAAACAACAACATCAAAAAACTTGCGTCTACATTAAACCAAGTCACAAATACAAAAGTTGTCGAGCCAAGATTTAAAGAAAAGTTTCTTGACATTGGAAAGCAATTGGCAGACCACTTCTCACACACATACATATCCATTTTAAATGACAAGCAGCAGTCCAGAAAACAACTTGTGGTTCACTGCAAAAATCTGTCTGAGCTACTGAATGATGTCTTGTTGCAACGTCATGTTCAAGGTGACTACTTGATGAAGTTGGGCATCGATGGTGGAGGTGGTTTCCTTAAAGTCAGTCTTGGCATTCAAGAAGAAGAAACAAGACTTCCATCCATTTCACCACCAGGCAAAAAGGCTATGTTATTTCAAACACCCAGAGACAGCAGAGTTAAGCGCCAACTTCTCGTTGCAGTTGCGGAGGATGTTCCTGAAATTTATGATAACCTCAAAAGCATCTTGTCTTTAATTTGTCTTGTGACATGAAGTTAGCAAACCTTGTTTGCGGGCTTCAATCCCCATGCCAGCTCTCATCCATGTACTTGGTGTGATGCGGATCACCGTAACTTGTCACAATGTGGAAAACTCCGCAATTTTGGCTCAATAAGAAAGTACTTTGCTTCATTTCAAGATTAAGGTCTGGACCACAAGAAGGCCAAGCAGTTTCAAAATGTTGTTCATAATCCATTCTTAGATGTGTATGACTCTACTTTTGTTCTTGACAAGATCCCACCCATGGAACTTCATCTTTTTCTTGGTTTGGTGAACCATTTGTTTAAAACACTGAAAGAAACCTGGGAATAAAGCTGATAAATGGCCAAAAGCACTTCACATCAAGCTTCACCCATTTCATGGAGGCCAGTTTGCTGGCAATGAGTGCCGAAAACTTTTGAAACATGTTGATCTTCTTCAAAGACTTGCTGAAGAAGACTCAGCATTCCAAGTTTTTCCATGGATTGATACACTCAGAAAGTTTGATGCAGTTGTGTTCTCTTGTTTTGGAAATCAGTTGCAGAGTAACTATGCTGAAAAAATCACACAGTTTAAAAATTCCTTCCTTTCTTTGCCAAAGGCAAGTGTGATCCCTAAAGTCCACGCCGTCTTCTTTCATGTCAAGGAATTCATTGATCACAGGAAGGAATCTCTTGGCAAGTACAGTGATCAGACCACAGAGGCATTGCATCACAACTTCAGGACACATTGGGAAAGATACAAAATCCCAATAGACCATCCAGAATATTTGCGAAACCTACAAAATTGTCTTGTTGATTTCAACAGCAAGAACTTGTGAAAGCATTGGCTCCTCTTGAAAACCTGTTGAAATTTTTCAAGAAAATCATCACTTTGAATTTAAAATTCTGATTAAAATTAAAGGAATGCACTGTTTGGTTTTTGAATTTAGTATGTGGAAGTGCTGTAAAGAAATTTTTGATTACATAAGAAAAAATAACTTGTATTTATTGAGAATAAAAAGTTCATAAAAGCAAAATTTGTTTTATTATGATTCTCAAAGCAGTCAACATACAATTTCTGACTTATTTTTATGATTTTTATTCCAAAGATACATATTGTACCATTTTGCAAACTTTTTGGACCATGCCGAAAACTTCAAATTGAATTTTTTTTCTCGGACGGTCATAAAAGATTTCAATTTTTGGATTTTTCATATCAGGAAGGTGTGTATATTGTTCCCACCAAAGGGTTTTTCCGGTGCTTTTCGGAGTAATTATTCTCATTTATGGACAAGTGTGGGAAGTTAGGACAAAAAAATATTTTTTCAAAAGAGCAATATTAAAATGTAATTACCTTATAAAATTATTAACTTATGTTAGTAAAATTTATGTTTATGTAAAAATAAATCAAGTTAAATAAAATTTGTGTAAAAAAAAAAAAGCTAATTTGCATGATCGTGTTGTTATCCGAAAACCATACCTGCGAAAAGGTAACCGACAGAAGCGATTCCTTTGGGCGCAGTTCCACAAAAATTGGACGATGGATGAATGGAAACAAGTACTCTGGACTGATTAGTCAAAATTTGAATTTTTTTGAAATAAGAGAAGAGTTTACGTCAGAAGATCTGCCGAAGAAAAAATGCAAAATCAATGTCTGGTTCCAACAGTAAAACATGGTGAAGGCTCCGTGATAGTTTGGGGTTGTTTCTCTCTGGATGGAGTGGGAGGTTTGCGTAAAATTGATGGTATAATGAGAAAAGAACATTATAGAGATATCCTGGAAACAAGTACGATTCCTTAGGGACTTCGATTAATCAGAATTAATTTTATTTTGATGCATGATAATGACCCTAAACATACCGCATTATTATGTAGAAATTATTTAGAATAAAAAAAAACTGAAAATGTATTACGTGTAATGACCTAGCCTCCCCAAAACCCAGATCTCAACCTCATTGAGTTACTATGGGATGAATTGGATAGAAAAATTAGAAATGTATGTCCCACATCAAAATCTCATTTATGGAACATTATAGAACAGGAATGGAATAATATTCAGAAATAAACAATTAGAAAATTAATTGAATAGTTAAAGCAGTTACTAAATCAACGGGTGGTTTTTTTGACAAAAAGAAAATTTAATTATTATAATGGCTTTTGTAAATTTTTATTGCATAAAATGACTAATAATATATTTTTTATATTGAAAATGTATAAAAAGTATATAATTTTATAAGTATAAATTAAGAATTCTATAACGTAATTACATATTAATATTGCTTTTTTGAAAAAATCTCCATTTTCCAAACTTCCGTGAGCAGCAGTGAATATATAGGGGAGAACGGGGTGAGATGGGACATGGGGTGAGATGGGACTTGGCAATATCTCAGTGAAAAAATTAATATAACAAAAGTTTTTTATATGTTATAAGTTTGCAATAGCTTCTTCATATTATTGTGTTTTTTAAGTTTCAGAAGTATTTTTTTTTTCGGATTATTTGCGAATATGTAAAAGTCTAACAACTTTCCTGGATTTCGAAGACATCATTAATATTAAATATTTATGTGTTGTTCGCATATATTTTTATGTTTATGGTTTTTAATTATTCACTATTGTTTTATTTAACTACTGAAGAAATATGATTAGCATATGGCTACGAGCACTATATAAAATAAAGGTTTTCTCACACCTACTAGTGATGGGGTGATTTGGGACAGGAGAATTGGGTTAAAATGGGACACTGTTCAATTTTATCATTTTTTTAATTTACTGTACTTTAACTTTTATAATCAATATTTTTGTAAAAAAGCAAGTGAACAGAAAATTATGTTTATGTTTATGATAAGATTTCAATGTTTACTTTATAGTAAATTGTTTTTTATCATAGAAAATAATAATTATATTAGATTTCTTTTTTACTTTGTCCTGAAGACATCTTTCACAGTAAGTATTGTTTTAATGCCAATCATTTTTGTATTTTAAATTCAGTTTAAATAAAGTTCTTCACTATTAGCCTTATTAAATTTAATCACATTATAAGTTTTATAGGGTTGTGATACTATTTTATTTTCATCAAAATAAATTTAAAATTTATAGCCTAATCTGGATTTTGGTTAATGCAATTAAAATGAGCATAATTTTTTTAAATAATGGAGTGAGTAATATGAATAATAATTTTTCAGATGCCAAGAAAGTACAAATGAGTGACAAGTTGGTTAAAGCCTGATGCTCATACAGTAAAAGCTGCTGTGATGGCTGTCGAATCTGGCAGTTTATCACTACGAGCAGCTGCACAAGAGTATACAATTTCAAAATCAAGTTTACAGCGGAAAATAAAGGTCAATAAAGAAACTTCTTACAGTAACTAATTCTTTGATGAACAACATAAATATATTTTTAATAAGACACAAGAAGATGAACTTTCAATATATCTTTGTCAAGCATCTAATATGCATTATGGATTTGATGTTATAGAAACAAAACAACTTGCATATCAATATCCAATTAAAAATGACATTAAAATACCAGAAAACCGGAAAAAGAGTGAAACAGCTGGTACTGAATGGTTTTATTTATTCTTAAATCGTACAAAATTATCTATTTGTACGCCAGAAGCTACCAGCCTCAGTCGAACAACTAGTTTCAATCGCACAAATGTAGATACTTTCTTCAAAAACCTTGACAGTGTGCAGAAGCGCTTTAAGTTTTCTGCTGATTGCATTTACAATATTGATAAAACAGGTCTGACAACTGTTCATAAGCCAGTGAAAGTGATTGCTGGTATAGGAGTAAAGCAAGTAGGACAGGTAACTTCTGCTGAAAGGGGAACCCTAGTTACAATGGCGGGTTGCATTAATGCCCTCGGAAAATTTATTCCACCGTTTTTGATATTTCCTCGTGTCCACTTTCGTAGCCATATGCTTAAAGGTGCACCAACAGGTACAAAAGGTGATGCTATTACTAGTGGATGGATAAATACAGAAATTTTTTTGAAATGGTTTAATCATTTTGTGGAGTATGGACATCCTAGCAAGAATCATCAATTACTTTTAATAATGGACAACCTCAAAACTCATATATCGATTAAACTGATGGATAAAGCTAAGGAAAGCAATGTTGTGCTCTTGACATTGCCACCTTATTGCAGCCATAAACTCCAACCACTTGACAGATCAGTATTTGGGCCATTAAAAAAAATTTTACAATTCAGCTTGTGATTCATGGTTATAGGCACATCCAAATACTCCTATGACGATATATGACATTTCTGAAAATTTAGGAGTAGCTTATATAAGAGCTTTTACTTCCCAAAACATTCAAAATGGTTTTAAAGCAGCTGACATTTTCCCGTACAATCAATATGTTTTCAGTGATGTCGCCTTTTTATGTTCTTATGTATCTGATCGACCAATTCCAGCAAATGACAATTCCGACAAACAAACAATCGCCACATCACTGTGTATTGTATCTGAAGTTATTAATGAAAAGAAACAGCAAACCAGCACTTCTGCCTACCATTGGACAGCAGAAAATATAAGGCCATTTCCAAAAGCGGGAGAAAGGGCGGCAAAGAGAAAAAGTGCAAAAAGAAAATGCTATAGGTCTCTGTTATTGACTGACACACTAACAAGAAATAAACTAGTTAAAAGTTTATCAGAATGCAAAAGAAAAAAAGAAGATAAAGGTAAGAAAAAGAAAAACAGTTACCCCCTCAGACATCAACGAAATTTTGACTCAATTTAAACATCAAGCAAACTGTTGAACAAAGTTACAAATGCATTTAGAATGGTATTTTATTTTTGTAAAACATAAATAAATTTTATTGTATTGTTTTGTTTTATAAGGAGCAGAATAAACAATAAAATAATGCTTAAAATTATGTTTTTATTTTTGTCCCATTTCACCCCAACCATTGTCCCATTTCACTCCAACATGGAGTGACATGGGGCAAACAGTGTCTCTTTAAAAAACCAATCCCTTGAACTTAATTTGATGGTTAAATAATGGGTCTTGCAATAATTTAACATGACTATTTATTGGACTACAGTTTTGAACCGATTTGTATGGTTTTTGCGGAAAATTTAAAGCGCAGCACGCAAGCAAATATTTTTGTCCCATCTCACCCCGTTCTCCCCTATATATATATATATATATATATATATATATATATATATATATATATATATATATATATATATATATATATATATATATATATATATATATATATATATATATATATATATATATATATATATATATATATATATATATATATTACTACAAATAAGTAATTTTGTAATTGATTAAAATTGTATCAGTTTGAATATGAAACTAAGTTTTAGTGCTTGTATTAATATTTTTTTTGTATTTGTAGCTGCGGTAACAAGAAAATGCCCGGACTTAAATGAGAAGTCAATAAAAGTGCGTATTGATAGCTTTTTAGCACAATCCAGTGATCGAGATGGAGGTCGTAAACGGCGACACGAAAAAGGCAATTTTCGAAATGAAAATTAACAATCCATAGATAACAGTTTCTCTGAAATAAATAAAACATTTTAAAATATAATATTTTATATTTTTATTTATATACATATTACTGGTTTATATATTACTTTTTATTGAGTTCATTACAGTGTTTTTTTTATTTACAGAAAGCAAATTTCATTCAGTTTTCGTGAAATTTGTATTATCTTAACTTTTTATATAAGAAAAAATTGATCTAGATATAAGTTGACCATTTGATAATATATTTAATTATAATAATTAAGATATCTGCTCCCATTATACAATTTAAAGTATATATACTCTATAGAGTAAATAATATAACGCAATAAAACGCAAACCTTCTAACAATACTTACCTATATACTTTTTGTAAAATTGGTCTAATCTTAATTTTTTTAGCGATTTTAGCATTATTAGCGAAATATTGGTCTTTATACGGGGTGAACATTAGATAATATATTAATAAATGTAGGTTAATATTGTCAGAATGTTTGAGTTTTATTGTGCCAATATTGCGTCAAAATTTAAAATTATTGTTGGCCATATATCACGTAAACAATGTAGGTCGATGTCGTTAAAATGTTCATATATTGCGCCAATATTACCACCAATATTGCGCCGATGTTACATTTAAATATTGCGCCAATATATAAATATATTATTAGAGCAATATCACTAAAACAATACAGGCCAATATCGCTAAACTGTTCACATTGTTATATTGGCCCAATATGTTTTCCAATATTGTGCCAATATTGACACCAATATAGCGCCAATATTGCGCCATTATTGCTTGCTACAAGGGTATGGTTGTTCGAATCTTTCATGCTTTCCATTTGAAAATTATTTGCAACAACTTAAAAACTGTGTACAAAGTTCTTAGAATAATCCCTTAGCTTCTGCTGTGAAACGTATCCAAATTAGATTCCAAGTCAGGCCCAAAATATTGAAAAAAAATAAGACAAAAAGAGACTTTTTTTAAGCATTGCAGGCACATACTGTAATGTTATTGAGATAGACAACAGTGCTGATGAAAAAGTTCTACTCACTGATCTCAAAATATAACTGGATAGCGTATACGAAAAAATTTCTTGAAGCCAGTTTTGGCCTCCCAAGATGACGGCGGAATTAAGGAATGGTGTTATGAAAATTAAGAAGCTGATGATAATCAAGTTTTTCATCTTGAGCTCAAATATTGATAAATATATAATTTTCTAATAAAAATCTAGTTTTTTTGTTTAACATAAGATTTTTTTCATAAAAATAACGGAATATTACATATTTAAATAAATTTCAAATATAAGTATATTTTTATTTAACAAAACATATTCTTTAAATAAGTTGCTCTATATTAACTTTCTATTTTTCGTTTTTAGAATAAATATAATAAAATAAAAATTCTCAGTAAAACTAAGTACAAATTTTAATTTTAATTTGCCTAAATTTAGTTTGTTTAATAAAAGTAAAGAAAAAGTATTTGTTTGCTTGTGCAGAAATCTCAAGTTTCAAATAGTTAGCCTTTGTTATATAACTTATGTACCTTTTAGTTCTTAACTACCCAATGCATGCTGTGTGCTAGAAGGTTAATAACACAACAGCATGGTAGGCAGCTGATTTTATTTTTAAGATAATTCCGTTATTTTTTTCATAAAAATAACGGAATATTACATATTTACATAAATTTCAAATATAAGTATATTTTTATTTAACAAAACATATTCTTTAAATAAGTTGCTCTATATTAACTTTCTATTTTTCGTTTTTAGAATAAATATAATAAAATAATTCTCAGTAAAACTAAGTACAAATTTTAATTTTAATTAGCCTAAATTTAGTTTGTTTAATAAAAGTAAAGAAAAAGTATTTGTTTGCTTGTGCAGAAATCTCAAGTTTCAAATAGTTAGCCTTTGTTATATAACTTATGTACCTTTTAGTTCTTAACTACCCAATGCATGCTGTGTGCTAGAAGGTTAATAACACAACAGCATGGTAGGCAGCTGATTTTATTTTTAAGATAAAATGCTTTTTAGGCATTAGTTCATCAGATAGGCACTAAAAAATTTTAAATGCTGCATGAACTATTAGCTGAGCGCTGTGACACACAACTCAGAGGTTCCTTCTAGAGTTATATATATATATATATATATATATATATATATATATATATATATATATATATATGTACAGTTGTACATTTGTACTTGTATACCTTTGTTTCAGATCAAGAGCAAGCTAAAATGCTGACATCTCTTCCTGCTACCTTTGTTCCAGATCTAAAGCATGATAAAATGCTAACATCTCTTACTGTTACCAGTGGAATAGATACAATCTGTGAGAAAGATATTGGTCACAATGAACAATACTTTGAATTAGGTTTCTTTTATTTTTTTTCTTTTGGGAGGCTAGAGAAACACATGCCCCTAACTACTTTTTAGTTTTGTAAATTAATCCTAGACATTGTCATATATCGTTGGATTTGTTTCTATATGTAGATTTAAGTTTGATATGGGCATTATTTAATGTATCATATAATTAAGATTCTGTTTAATAAGAAATTATATTTATTTTTCTGACAATAACACAAGAAAGTTATAATTAAGTAAAGTTAAAATATAAATATATTCCCATGAGCATTTGCAAAATTTAAAGGATTTTCTTTTAAAACAGATTAAAATTTTTTGTCAGCACAAAATCTGATCAATATTTTTGAGTTTGGTTAAACTCTATAATCAGTTTGCTAAGACCATTGCTGTTCATAAATAATATATTTATAGTTAAATTATATTTAATATATTATAAATTATTTAAAAAGATATGTTTGATATAAATATGTTAACAAAAATAATTGTGTAAAATTAAAATATATTTATTAAACTCTAAAAAATGTTTTCACTGTTTTTCTTGTTTTTTTATAGTTACAGAAAATGCAAAATCGTATTCAACTTTGTCAAATATAAGGGCTCCGCGAGTAAACAGTGAAAACAGTATATACCCATTGGAGGCGACCGAGTTTCATCGAGAAGTGATGTTGTCTTTGTCACATAACAACCACCGATTAGTTTTATTGGAGAAAAAATTCGGTCGATTGGCCTAAGTTTTAACAAGCAACGCGGACAATGATAACAGTAATTTATTTGACCGAATTTGCAACCCAAAAGACCTTGTTCATTTTGAAGCCAAATTGAAATCCGACGTTGAACTTCAACGAAAATTAAAATTATCTCTTTAGCACTTTCAGCAAACAATGAAAAGGAGCACATTGCGTCTATCTTTGATATCTTAATGACTAATGAAGTCCAGAATAAAGTCAATGTTATGAACGCTCTGTTGCATAGATATGCAAGCCATATGGCTATAGTCGTATGACTATATTTGGCATATGTATGCCATATAGTTATTTGAGTTATGCAAACTCGTATCGAACAAGTGGTGCAATTGCTTCTTTTGGACTAGACATAATGTATCTGGATTGTTTAACCAAAGCAGTATTACACTATTGTTGGCGACCAATGGTATCTCAAAAAAATATAACATCGGGCTACCGATGTTATATTGGTAAGGTTAAGTTTCAGGGTACCGAGCAAAAAATGATAGTTTGATGGGTCAACAAAGTAGCAACCAAATGTTTTCCCTTCTAAAGAATTTGTACTCATCATTCAACAAGAAACCTTCAATGTGATGAAAAAAGTTTTTTATATCCTTAGATCTCTTAGTGCGAAAATTAATATCTTTAATTTTCACAGTAAAAAGATTAGTACTAACTGTTTAAAATAGTAGTACTTCCCAAAGCTGTTAAAAAGTGGAGCTTCATGAATAAGTAATTATTTGCTTCCCATCAAAGTAATCTGACTCTCAGTAATGCATGATAAGCATTTTCAAATATTTTTAGGAAGCCATAACTTGGTCAAAGATATTTATTTACTTATTCTATATTTAAGCATACTATTAGAAAACAGTTAGCAATATAGCAATACATTAACTTTTTTTTAATATGAAATAATTTAAGACTCGTTTTTACAAGCTGTTTATATTCGTTACCGAGAAATTGTTTTTTAATGACTAAAAAGCTTTCAAAAGTGAAAGTTTTGTGACTGCTAAGAACCCGTATTGCGAGGGCGGGGGATTTTGTTAATTATATTTTTAATTACTTCATGCTTTTCTTATGTTTGAAGGAAAGGGTTAGGGGAAGGTTTAGGCTTAGTGTTGTGTGGACTAGGTATATGGAGGTTGTGAACATGGTTGATGGTCTGGGGAATACTTGGTTAGAAAAGGACAGGATTTGGGTTGTAGAGTGTTGTTTGGAAAGGTATATGGAGGTTGGGAACAAGGTTGGGGATCAGGGGTTGTATTAAATGTTTTCTTTGTTTATCTCTTAGATGATATATAACGGCGCGGATATGGTAAGGTGCGTGGTTAGAGCATCAAACTTTTTCATAACAATATTTAACGCATATAGTAATAACAATAATATTATTAATCGAAATGCAAACAAAATACTTAATGATTTTAAATAAAACAAAATACATACCGGTTTTTCTTCTCTTACTTATTTTTTTTGATAACCAAAGCAGTATTACACTATTGTTGGCGACCAATGGTATCTCAAAAAAATATAACATTTTTTGATAAAGGTTTCTCTTTAAAATCTCCATAATCTCTTCTCATAAAGTTCTCTTTAAATCTTCAAAAATCCTTTTCCCATAAAATCTTCTTTTAAATCTTCAAAAATCTTTTTTTTCATAAAATCTTCTATTAAATCTCTTAAAATTCTTTTCTCTTAAAACTCTCTTTTAAATCTCTTAAAACTCTTTTCTCTTAAAACTCTCTTTTAAGTCTCTTTAAATCTCTTTTATCTTCCTCGTCGTCCTCTTTCCTCTTTTTTCGAGCTTTTTGTAGTGTTTGGTTGTTTACGGTTTTGCTACTTATTCATCATTTATTTATATGACAGGCTGAATAAGTCTCTGTGTGTACGTCTTTTCTTCGTTGTTGTTGCTTTTTTACTTTTCTTTTCGCTTTATCATCCTATTTGTATGAGAAATTCAATAAGTCTCCGAGTTTAGTTCTCTTCTTGGTAAACTTCCCCTTTTATTCGTTCGAAAGTATATCTGTAATATATATATATATATATATATATATATATATATATATATATATATATATATATATATATATATATATATATATATATATATATATATATATATTTCAAAGTTGTATTATTTTTAAACACAATATCTCGTGTTCGTATAAAAGTGCTCAATATTTTGTATAAATAGAGCAATATATATATATATATATATATATATATATATATATATATATATATATATATATATATATATATATATATATATATATATATATATATATATATATATATATATATATATATATATATAATATAAATATATAAGTTTATATACATGTAATATGTATATATATATATAATGTAATATTTGCTTGAGTCAGGTAAAACTTAAAGACAATGTTTACAGTTTTCTTATTTTCCCTCCTCACCGATATATACATCAATAAGTAACAACTATGGTCTGCGATCCTTATGAAAATCAGTTAAAATTGACATTAATTGTCATTATTTACATTTCAAAAGAGTAAGGCTCATATGATCTTTTATCAGCTCTGCTATTAATTTTTCTTAAAACTTGAATATTATCATCTATTTAAAGTCTTGAAAATACTTCATTTCATATTTGACGCTCTGCGCACAAACAAATGCGCGATAAACAAGGGGCGCGCTAGGCTAGACAAGCGGCGCGAAGAAGGCTGATATATATATATATATAAAATCCAATTGATTAAGTTATTAATGGAGAGTGTAAAAAGTAACATATTAACTATACTGCTTATTTTATTGCTTATTTTACTTCTGTTCAACTTAAACTAGGTTTAGTTCTTCTTTCAACCTAATAAAACGTACTTTGACGCTTATAAAAATACATAGAAAAAGAAATAACGACTAGATACATACGATAGTTCATTAATTGCAAAACAATATCGGATTAAGATCTATTGAAATAGATTTGAAAAAAGTCCAAGTTGCGAAATGTTAGTTTCTACAACTCCAGTGCAACTTCTTTGCTTTTCTTTCTTTTTTTTTTTTTTTATAAGAAATTTGTTTATAAGAAACTTTTATCAGAAGTCCTGAAATCTTAAGAAACTTATTAGTAATATGTTACTTTACGATAAGAAACTTATTTTTTTAAGAGTTTGAGGATTATTATCTATTTTGTGTTGTCTTCAGGGACAAACATGAGGATTATATTAGATTGAATGATATCGATGGAATTCAAATAAACTTAATTGATTAACTGTAGAACATTTTATCTTCTTTTTTAAAATGTTTTTCAATTGCATTTTACATACTTTTCGTCTCTTTTGTTTATGCGTAACTTAACAAACTCTTAAGAAACTTTTAACACTGGTGTAATTTTTAACTCTACTTTTAAAAAAAGTACCCTTAAAATAAGAAACTTTCTAGTAATAGCTCATTTGCTTGGTTTCTCACAAAAAAAATAAAAAACAAAAAAAAGCAACATGTTCTAGCACTTTAAATGTTAAGAAAATAAAGAAAAAAAACTTTAAAACTAAATCAAATTCTATGAGATTACCTATAGTCATATTAAAAAAATGGCAAATATTTATATGTTAAATCAATTATGTTCAAATTTGTTAAAAGGAATTGAAACTAGGTCATTTAATATTTATAAAGATATTTAAGGAATCGAAATAAGAAGTTTAAATATTGTTATTCAATTTCTATAAGCATTGTTGCTATCTTATGGCCATACCCTATAATCATCATTATGAGCGTTTACAAATACTTTAAAGGAAAGGAAATTTCGTTTTCAAATGATTTTGTGAATTGATTTTTTTTCATTTTCATATTTGCCCTAATATTTACGTATTTGCAAATCAGATAGTAGGATAAAAGAAAATAATAACCTTGCTCTTATGGTATACAAAACTTAATTGAAGAAATGTTTTATCTCAATTCCTAAAATATCCTTTTAAAAATTATCTCGAATGAATGCAAACACTCGATGATGCTATTCAAGCAGTAACAAGGATGCTACCATACCAATGTAATTTCTTAATAACCCAGCCGCGGTTTTTGCCTTTGCTATTTACGCGTGACTAGGAGCAATTTATAAGTGATAGTTTTTTTTTTTATTTGCGCCAAGGCCGAACTGCGACCACATTTTGTCTGTCTCTTACGAAACAGCTTTAAAATTTATAACGAAACAAAAACTCAAATTCGCATTTGCATTTGAAAATCTATTAACTCGAAGAAACAATTATTATAAATACAGGACTAAACTTTGATAAAGCTTTGAAAATAATCTACTTAAGTAAGCGTCGTTTTAATTGTATTCACCCATCTTGAAACTGCGCATTTAAAGATCCAATATTTGATTCAATGAATGCGAAAATCCGTGTCATAAGCTTGCGCATTTAAAATATTTCATATATTTAATAAGGCATCAGCCATTCAGCTTCATTTAGCTCAAAACGTAAAAGTGTCTGCGAAATCAACAAAAGTATGAGCTTCTATTATGTCACCAGCATCGTAATGTAAGTTGATACTTTATATAAATTGGCTTGTTAGACATACAAAACCTAAACTGAATGAAAGTATGATAATAACAAGCAGAGAAGGAAATATCTTAGTTTTCTTGTTCATAAACAAAACAAGTGTAATGAAATAAATACTTCGATTGCTTATTTGCAATTAGAATTAGGTTTAGCAATGTTAGTTGTTTTAGGGCTCCTAAAAAACGTTGGTTAGGGTTTAATTTACTCAAACACTTTTATTTCAAGTGTTTAGGGCTACTTTTTTGTCCTATTCTAATACTAACCCCAGCCCAAGGACAGTTCTTAGATCCGTTTTAATGTCAACTTAAGCAATTTTAATATAAAAAGTTACAAAAAATTGGGTTTAAGCAAATTATATACACCGTAAGAGCAAGGTCACCATTTTTATCTACCACACTATTTTTAATTTTGAAAATGTAAATCTTGCTAACTGTAAACTTTACGGCAAAATAATAAAGTAAAAGAGAATATTCAGTTCAAAAAATCATTTTAAAACCATTATTTTATTCCTTCAAAGTATTTGTAAATGCTTATCTTGGTGATGAAAGGGTATGACTTCTAAGATAAGAACGAAACTTATATCAATTGAATAAAAATTTTTAC
This sequence comes from Hydra viridissima, assembly GCF_058129835.1. Lineage (NCBI taxonomy): Eukaryota > Metazoa > Cnidaria > Hydrozoa > Anthoathecata > Hydridae > Hydra > Hydra viridissima. The sequence goes on from NW_028324310.1 coordinate 15,912,316, forward strand.
AAATTTTAATTGCTGAGCAATTAAATTAAGCTTTATGAAGTTTCATAGTTATAGGATAAAAAAGCTTTTTAAAGTTTAGATAATTGCCAGATTTTTAATGAAAGAAACAACTAGCGGCCTACATTTTAACTTAAACCCTACTCACATTTTACTAGATAGATTTTGTGCCTTTGTTAAAAACTTAGGTCTTGGTTTTTATCAGAAAAGACTCCTTTAATGACTCATGCTATATTCTACTGAGAGTATGAAAGCACTCTTAGCCGTTCGAGATACTAGTTGCTTAATCTGCATTAGAAAAAGGATTTACAGTTTCTACTTATTTAGCCGCGAAGATTAAAAAACTCCTCAAAATATTTCGGCATCGATCTCAAACTAGTCGTTTTGCGATCGCACTCCTACCATCAGTGAACCGCAGTCATTAACATGAGATAATCCTATACATGACGAACTTGTTTTGTGTTGTGTCAAACCTTTGAAACTTGCTATTACTAATCGAAGAACTCCCTTACAGCCGTGGGAAATTATTGCTCTTATATTGACATTTGCTTTCGTGTAACTTTAAACCAGCAGAATAGAAACCATTCAGTCACTGTCTACACTTCTTCTTAGGTTTACTAAAAAACAATTTAAACTGTATTACTAGTAAAGATAGAAGCCAGTATCGATTCCTCATAAAAACTCAGCTTGGTAGAATTTTTTTCTTGTACCTCTGATCTTTGTAAACTTTTCCAAACTTTTTTTGCACAAAACATGGGCCGTTCGAGCAATAAACCGACACCAAGTGTATAAAGAACGGCCCATTTGCATCACAAATGGGCCGTTCTTTATACACTTGGTGTCGGTTTATTGCTCGATTGCCCGAAATGCAGAAATAATATGGAAGTTAAGCAAACCCACGTTGAAAATCAACCATTCAAAGATCGACACAAAAAATCCAGCTATGCTTCAGATAATTAATCAACTCAAACAAAATTTTTACTCTACAGTAGGTTTCTTTCAAATTGCTAGATCGACCAATCGCAATCAAGATTCTAACCAAAAAAACTACAGTTACTTTTGTTTGTCTATCAAAAAAACCCATTTTAGTCTTTGTTAGAATTATTGACAAACGTTTTTTATAGGAAAATATTTAAAGTTACAATCTTGATGAAAGAAAATGTTTTGCTATATTGTTCTAAAGAAAGAATGTTTGTAGTGCTGCCAAGAACGATCTTTTCATTCATTTAACATTTAAAAATAATTAAATGAAGAAGTTTCTTTTTTTAAAGTATTTAACTGTACATTTTATTATACCAAAATATAAAGTAAGTTAAAACGGTAAGTTTTGGTAGTAAAAGCTTAATTCAGCACTAATCTATATTTTACTGCAATCCTCTGCTTCTTTTTTTCAAGGCGTTTGTTTTGCTTCCACAAACAGAAACGCACTTTTCTGTTTCTTTCATGTGCACCATGTAAAGCTAACTGTGATTATAAAAGCCTTCTGAGCAGTATTTGTGTAATGTGTGAAAAGTTAAATCATCAAAAGACATTATGAGTAAAGTAAATAAACTTTTTTAACATATTGCAAAAGTACTCCATTCCTTACACCACCGATTTGTCCCCAAATTGTCCAATCTTCCGTATGACGTTTTCGATACATTAACTTCTTTATGTCAACTTAATAGAGTGCGATAGGTGATACGAAGCAATGTGCCAGCGGCAATCAGCACCAAAAAATACATAGAGTTCAGCTACATTTGTTTAAAAACTATTTATGAGAATTTTTTTGTTTCAATGTTTTATTAATCTTGAGTTAAGGTTTACATAGTAATGTATCTTTAAAGATTTTCAAAGTGAAATATTATTAATAATCTTCTTTAGGGTCATGTTATTGAAAAACAGTGCGAAGAGGAGTCCAAGTAATTGTAATTTTTCCTTAAACGAGACAGTTTGTGAATACAGTTCATTGACCGAAATATCAAATGGAGTTCCATCTAATATAACGCGTCTTACTTTACCATTCAGTTTGTTCACACCCATCAGGTGTATTTAAGTCATTAAATTCATTAAGAAGTCTTCGCATCGTATCAAGCGCAATAACTGAAATTCCCTCAAACACTTTTAATTCATTAACTACATTGACCGAACTTTACCTTAATTTCAATCAAATATCAAGTCTTAAATCTGACACATTCGAATCTTTAACTTCACTAAAAACTCTTGATTTGTCATCTAACAAATTAACCAGTCTTCATCCTGACTTATTTAAGTCATTAACTTCAATTATAACTCTTAAGTTATTTGATAACCAAATATCCAGTCTTCCGCATGACGTTTTCATTTCCTTAACTAATTTAAGTGATCTCTCTTTACATACCAACCGTATATCCAATCTTCCGCCTGACGTTTTCAAGTCTTTAACTTCTTTAAGTAGTCTTAGTTTATTTCATAACCAAATATCCATTCTTCCGCCTGACGTTTTTAAATCCTTAACAAATTTAAGTACTCTTGATTTATCTGCTAACCAATTATCCAGTCTTCCGCCTGACGTTTTCAAGTCCTTAACAAATTTAAGTTTTCTTAATTTGTTTTATAACCAAATATCCAGTCTTCCACCTGATCTTTTCAAGTCCTTAACTAATTTATGCACTCTTTATTTATCTATTAACCAAATATCCAATCTTCCGCCTGACATTTTCGAGTCCTTAACAAATTTAAGTGATCTCTCTTTATTTAGCAATCATATATCCAGTCTTCCACCTGACGTTTTCAAGTCCTTAACTTCTTTAAGTACTCTACATTTATTTGAAAACCAAATATCCAGTCTTCCGCCTGAAGTTTTCATTTCCTTAACTGATTTAAGTACTCTTAATTTATTTCATAACCAAATATCTATTCTTCCGAATGAAATTTTCAAGTCCTTAACGAAGTTAAGTACTCTTGATTTATCTGATAACCTAATATCCAGTCTTCCGCCTGACGTTTTCAAGCCCTTAGCTTCATTAAGTATTCTTAAGTTATTTCATAACCAAATATCCATTCTTCCGCCTGACGTTTTCATGTCCTTAACTAATTTAAGTACTCTTGATTTATCTGCTAACCAATTATCCAATCTTCCGCCTGACGTTTTCAAGTCCTTAACAAACTTAAGTACTCTTAACTTATTTCATAACCAAATATTCAGTCTTCCGCCTGACGTTTTCAAGTCTCTATCTAATTTATGTACTCTTTATTTATCTGATAACCAAATATCCAATCTACCGCCGCAAGTTTTTAAGTCCTTAACAAATTTAAGTGATCTCTCTTTATTTAGCAACCATATATCCAGTCTTCCACCTGACATTTTCAAGTCCTTAACTTCTTTAAGTACCTTATATTTATTTGAAAACCAAATATCAAATCTTCCGCCGGAAGTTTTCATGTCCTTAACTAGTTTAAGTACTCTTAATTTATTTCATAACCAAATACCTATTCTTCCGAATGAAATTTTCAAGTCCTTAACGAAGTTAAGTACTCTTGATTTATCTGATAACCAAATATCCAGTCTTCCGCCTGATGTTTTCAAGTCCTTAACTTCACTAAGTATTCTTAAGTTATTTCATAACCAAATATCCATTCTTCCGCCTGATGTTTTCATGTCCTTAACTAATTTAAGTACTCTTGATTTATCTGCTAACCAAATATCCAATCTTCCACTTGATGTTTTCAGGTCCTTAACAAACTTAAGTACTCTTAACTTATTTTATAACCAAATATCCAGTCTTCCACCTGACATTTTCAAATCCTTAACTAATTTACGTACTCTTTATTTATCTGATAATCAAATATCCAATCTTCCGCCTGACGTTTTCAAGTCCTTAACAAATTTAAGTGATCTCTCTTTATTTAGCAATCATATATCCAGTCTTCCACCTGACGTTTTCAAGTCCTTAACTTCTTTAAGTACTCTATATTTATTTGAAAACCAAATATCCAATCTTCCGCCTGAAGTTTTCATGTTCTTAACTAATTTAAGTACTCTTAAATTGTTTCATAACCAAATATCCATTCTTCCGCCTGACGTTTTCAACTCCTTAACTATTTTAAGTATTCTTGATTTATCTGATAACCAAATATCCATTCTTCCACCTGACGTTTTTAAGTCCCTAACTAATTTAACTTATCTGTATTTAAATAATAACCAAATATCTAGTCTTCCGTCTGATGTTTTTCAATCGACGACTTTATATGTACTTAACATCGATAACAATCCCATGAGCTGTGATTTTAATCTTTCAACTGCTATCAAGTTATTGCAAGTAAGAACAATATCTGGCAAGTGTTTTGATGAGAAAACAAGAAGTTTTATTGAGCTGAGACAGTTAACGGAAACAGGTAATTTTTATGAACTATATGAGTAAGTGTTCAATAGCTCTGTAGTAATAAATTATTTTGCTCTAAATAAGTTTGTTTTTATTTATTTTTAACTACTCAATAAGCATCTATTTAATAAGCGTAAGGAATATATATTACTTAGTACTGCTGAAATAACTATTTCGTTTGTTTTATGGGATTGAAATATTTATCTTACTACTTTGCTCAAGGATAAACAACGTAATTGTGTTTTAAGTTTACCTATATTAATTTTTCTTTTGCATTTCGGAATTATTTTAATGTTCTTGCATTAAATTAAAATAACTTTGTATATTAATACTTAAGTTTCATTTGAAGCCAAAGATGTTCAAATAAATTTTTTTATTAGAATTTCCCGGTCAGAGCTCTAAAAAATGATTACCCTATGAATGTACAGGAAAACAACATAAATTTATCTTAAGTAATATCTTGATAATGATCATTAATTAACTGATTATAGTCTTTAAAAGCTAATTTCATTCCTTAATATCAATAAATATACTTTTTTTTAGTGTTTTACAAAGATATTTGCAATATACTCCCGAATAACTGCTCAACTATTGCCGACTTTGTAAGTTTGAACGGTAGTTACGCGTGCATTTGTAAAAATGGCTACCAAACAAAATTAGGATTCTTTGAAATATTATCAAAGTTATGTGAAGGTGAACTCTTTTTTATCTAATTTTTTTTTTTTTTATATATACATATATGTTTATTTAACTTCCTAATTGAAAAAATATATAAGAAATCGAAAAATTTACGCTAGCTTAAATTGTTTCCTTTAAACTCCTAATATGTTCATATTACTTCTTTACTTCATATAAGTTTATCGACACCTGCTGTGATAGGTTTTTTAACCTTTTGACTAACTCAGACACTCTAAAGCATGCAAACCGTCTAAATCCAGCTGAACTCAGCAAACAAGTTCTGTTAGCTGTGTATTGTACAGCTAGTCACGGTAATGAGCCTGGTTATGGCTTTTAGCTCATTTCATTATATAACATTAAGATAACAAACTGATTTGGCCGAATAGACGACTAACAGTGCAAGCATTGAACAGCGGAGAAGCTTACGAAAGTTGATATGAGCCCTCTAGAATTGCAACTTTTAAAAAATACTTACAAGAATTTGTATTGAATGATTAAATAGCAAAAAAAAAAAAGAGTTTTTCTATTTTAAATTCTTAAATGAATACTCAAATATAGCTGAAATAAATATAAACTGCAGTAAATAGTTTCCGAGTCTAATTATGAAAAAAGAATGATCTCTGGCAATTATTATTTTGACAATATTGACAAAAGGAGTACATTCAACATTTTTAGAGGAACTTTCTATTCTGACAGAGCATTCACTTTCACCGATTGTTTAACTTAAACACATTTGAACTCTAATGGCTCCAATCATCATTCCGAGAAATAATTTGCTGAGTGCACCATGTGATATTCCATATAGTTAGCTCATTTTCTGTGAACTCATTTTGGTCAGAAGTTACTAAAGTTCGTTAATCGAGAAAGCGTTTATAATGTCGCTCATAACATTTACAAATGCCATTTGGAAGATATATATATATATATTCTAAATGGCATTATATAAATGCAGCTGTTATATTCTAAATTGAAAAAACATGGGAAACGTTCGAAAAAATTAGTTTAACAATAACACATGCAAATATAAAAATATTGGGAACCTAGCCTTCTAATTTTTGGTCTATTTATGCAACATGTAACTATACAACTTTTAGCGTTTAGCTTATTTATATCTGTAAAAAATTTAAAAAAGTAAAATGCCAAAGTCTTTGGCACATAACGCAAAAACTGAAAACCGGCTATTTAATATTTGTTCTGTTTATACAACATAATCTGCAATTTATGAACACCTTGTTGAAGTAATTTTTAGGCTTGTTAACTGTTTATCAAACTCGCATTTATGAACACCAATTTTTGGTGGATGCATGGCAACCCCATGTTTCTTGGCACCTTGCGTCTTTTTTTCTAGCATAAATGCACCGCCTAAGCAGAACACTGATCGACTACCATAAACATAAGTTGCCTGCCAATATCAATTAATTCTCAATTGTAGTGCACTGTACAGGGATGGCCACTGCCTTGAGCTATAACACAAAGAAAGTTTTTTACATAACTTGATGTGAGTTGTAACTGTGAAGTTTTTTTTTTTTAAATCGTGCAGTTTTTTTTTTGCAAGCAATAAAGTTTTCATACTTTTACGTCATCTACTGAATATCAGTTGTTTTTCCTCTCGTTTCGTTATGATTATTTATTTAAAAAATGGCTCTGTAAACATGCTTTATTCACGCTGTAAGAAGGCTATTCGTATGGCGGACACATACTTTAAAACAGCTGTTTGCGGAGCTGCATTTAATGTGATCTTAAAAGAAACTTTTAGAGAATACGCACAAACTTTGAAGAGTTTTTAGTTGTAAAATAATTTGCTTCGTTGAAGAAACCAATCTAAGTCTGCATTTAAAATCCAACTACCTAAGCAGCACATATAAAAAGAGGTATTTTAAAAGATTGTTTATCATCAAACGCATCCTATTTAGAAATTTTTAATGCAAGAATAAATGGCTGTTTGAGTGATTTTGATAACATATTAACTTTTTCCACAAGTTTTTTCATAACACCAATAGACATTAGTGATTTACACAAAGGTTCGTTTATTAATATATTAAACTAAAATTTAATTACAAGTAAGAGATTCTAAAATCCAAAATGATGTTTCTGAAGTATCTGGATCTCTGATGGCACGATGCTACCATCTCTTAATGCTGATATCTCATCTATTTTTAAGTTACTTGAATCAAAGTAATTGAGCCTTTCTCGATGGATCGCAAAAGCCACTGATAGATCCTATTTATTGGACGGAATTAAAAGAATGCGTCATGTAATTCAACACCAGCCTTCAACGTGTTAGCTACTATTGGGATGGTGTGATTTAAAGTATGAAAAATATGCTAGAATAGGTAGCTGAGAAAGCATAAAGGTTAAATGTTATCTCTTAGTTGACCGTTGCAGCATTATCATCGCGTCTCAGTTTAACAACTAAGCTTAATCCCAATACCAGCACTTGTTTTTAACTGTGAACCTCAGAGCTATAAGTATGCGGTTGTGAAGCAACGCGTGCTGCTTTACACAATCACCAAAGTAAAGAGTGCTTCAAACGACAACAGGCTTAAAAAATGAAAAGAGGAGTAGGGAACTGTATTGTGCGTCCGCAATGAAATTCGCCCGATTTCAACATGAAATATTATCACAACAACACAGTCAAACACAGTTAAATTAATATCTTTTTTTTTT
>NW_028324310.1:15925000-15940000 GCF_058129835.1 Hydra viridissima
AAGAACGTTGAATTTACGTTAAAACAACGTTTGGGATGACAGTTTTTTTCAACGTTGATTTACCAACGTTAAATCAACATTAGATCCAAACGTTAAATCAATCTTCAATTGACTCAATTGAAAACCACACTGGAAAAACTTTCAAGCTTTATTTTTATTGTTTTGAGTAAATTAGATTTTAAACTTCAAAACACAATAGCTCACACCATAGCTCACTTATTTGTTAAACTAAATATCTGTGCAATTTGATCGCTTTTCTAGTTATATAGTCAATTATTATATAGTTAAACTGCAGCCAAATATAACATGGGCAAAAACCCAAAAAAAGCAAAAATGTAGCTTGATCGTTTATCCAGTGTGGTCTGCAATTGTTTCTATTGGACTATAAATGTATATTAAGCGTATAAAATATTCTCATAGTCTACAGTTAGGCTAATTTTAGTTAAGTTTAGTTAGACATATTAGTAAAGAATAAGATAACATTTTGTTTAAGATATATATATATATATAAATATTACATATATTTGAATAAAATCTACACAAATTTCTTTTCTTTACCACCACCTTTTCGAAATGGAGCGTATTTTATCTGAAGAGAATTTAACTTTTATTAATGGAAATTTTTCCGATTTCGTGTCATAATAAAAGATTATTAACCGATTTTGCGTTATATTAAAAGGTTATTTCACTTTGGTCTTTACTTATTTTAATTTAAACACCAACTTAACTCATAGTTATTTTAAAACTGAGTTTTTTTGTCAACGTTGAAATATTGTTGAAAAAAACTGAACAAAGTTTAAATAGTAACGTTATTTTAACGTTGCGATTTGGTTAACCAACGTTGAAACAACGCTTCAACACAATATCAACGCTGAAACAACGTAAAGATGCCGGCTGGGATCTCTGTTACTTTACTACGTGGAAAGTTTTGCGAAAGAATATGAGTGTAAAACCTTATAAGACACAGCTGGTGCAAGAATTGAAGCCACACGACCTCCTACAACATTTTAAATTTAGGGAATGGGCGCGGAAAAAGTTGGAGGAAGATCCACATTTTTATTGAAAAATTGTGTTCAGCCATGAAGCTCATTTTTGGTTTAATGGATACGTTAACAAGCGAAATTGCCGCATCTGGAGTGAAGACCAGCCAGAAGCATTGCAAGAGCTACCAATGCATCCCGAAAAACTCACTGCTTAGTATGGATTTTGGGTTGGTGGCATCATCGGGCCGTACTTCTTCAAAGATGACAATGGCCAGAACGTTACTTTGAATGGCGAACGCTACCGTGCGATGATTACAAACTTTTTTTGCCGGAAATGGAAGAGCTGAACTTGGCTGTCATGTGGTTTTAACAAGAAAGTACCACACGCTATACAGCACACAAAACAAGGGCCCAAATGAGAAGCGAGTTTGGTGAACAGTTTATCTCACGATTGGGGCCCATCTATTGGCCTCCCATATCGTGTGATTTAACGCCTTTGGACTATTTTTTGTGGGGCCATATTAAGGCTATTGTCTACAGGGATTAACCAGCAACGATTAACGCACTGGAAGCCAATATTAAAGCATTTATTCGTGAGATACCGGCCGATATGTTGGAGAGAGTGTGCCAAAATTGGACCTTACGCATGGGGCATCTAAAGCGGAGCCGGGGCCAACCTTTACATCAAATAATCTTTAAACATTAAATTATATCGACTGTTCTATCAGCTAAAATAAAGATTTCATCAAACTTTTCAAATTTTTTGTGTTTTTTTTTTTAATCAAATCCTATACCTCTTAAAAAATCACCCTTTAAATAAATATATATAATACTTCTTTAATCACTTTGTAGCAACCTTCATTCTGGCAATAAGTCAGCTAATAAAATATCTCTTTCAAATACATAAGCTTGCATACCGAGTTTGTAAACTGCAATAAAAATTAAATGGGATAAGTAATGCTGACTTATAGCTATAATTTACACTTTGTGAGAAGTTTTAACAAAACTTACTTAACCATTTTCATGTTGGGTTTGTCTTTGAGAGAGGTTGGAGATAAAATATTTATTTATTTATACAAACTAAATAATTAGTTACGTTTATTTACAACTGACTGAAATTTCACAAAAAAGCGATTTCAGATGTGTCATAGCATCTATATGTCAGAACATAATTTAGTTGTACAGAGTCATTTTCTAGTTTACTTCTGCTAAAATCATTTTTTAACGTGATAAATGTTTTAAATGTGGTTCAAAAAGACTGATTCTGAACGCATTGCTTAAAAACAGAAAATGTTTTTGAAGAAAATTACTTAAACGTTTTAAAGTCGCTAGCGTTAAGTCCTGATTTAGATCAAATGTTAAATTTATGATCTTCACTAGGCAAAAAAAAGGATTCATTGAAATGCAGTAAAAATAGATTAACGTTTTTTGCAACTATATGTAAAAGTTAAATAAGAATTTTATCTACAAAGTAATTAAAACTTTATTTCTTTAATAATTTATAAATTAAGCATTTTTAAGTTGCAACGTAAAATAATTTAGAGAAAAACCACTGGTTATAACACTTTTTCTAATCAAACTTTCTTCGAATATAAGTTTCCTAGTAAATCTTTTTTATAATTACTTAAAGAAATTGCAGAGATAATTGCATCTAAAGTACAAAATTTACATAAAAATGACTCCGTACAGTTTTCTTACTATTTCAAACTATTTTGCTGTTTGTTCTTTTACACTTAAAGTTTTATTAACACTGAACACGCACGAAACAGAGATTTTTTGATTTTAGTATCAACAAGGCCTATATTTATTTCTGTTAAAAATGAAGAAAAGCAAAAGTTGAATTTGCAATGGAAGGTTACGGAATCTTCATCAAGTACTATTTTAGGTTACATATTATGCTATCAGCAGCTGTCTATGGATGGACTTTTAGTGGAGGGGAATAAAATTTGTGAGGAGACTGGAAATGTCACAGCATATAATATTACTAAACTAGGTTTGTGAGTTTTAGCTTACTTTCATTTGCATAACTGTTTGCACATTATCTAAACTATACTGACAGCATTGTGAATATCTCGGCTTTTTGATTTTTAAGTTTCTTAAGCTGATACTTTCAAGTTACTGTTTTTATTAAATGTATTTGTCATCCTGAATGTGATTCACCTTAATCATCTGCTTAACTTTTCGTTATAGGCAAATATAGTAGTTATACTATTCAACTCTCGGCTAAAAACTCAAATGGGCAAAGTGCACTCGCTGTTTTTTTGGCATTCACTCAACAAGACGGTATACCTAGACTTTTTTGGATATTGCGATTTTTTATTTCTCTAAATATTAGTTAATTTCGTCAACAGTTCGATTTTCTTTTCATTCTAGTTCCAACCAATGTTCAAAATGTTGACTCATTAAGCGTTTCAACAGAGACCTCAATAATTGTAAAATGGAATGCTCCTGTAAACGTTTATGGAATCTTAAGAGGTTACACAGTAAGTTTATTATAAGATATATTTCATTTATGTACTGTGAAAACTTATTGCTTGAGAAGTGTTGAAAATATGTCTTACTCCATGCAAATATTGAATAAGTTTTAGATTAGAAATTTAATAAAACATTGAAAAATTATATTTAAAAAGACATATTGAAGGCGACATTTGATCAGATAGACATTAATTCTCTGTAGCGCGAAATTTATTTGCTTTGAAGTTATCACAAGTGTTCATTTTTGCCATTTCCGCAGCTTGGATTTTATTTCACTTTTTTCAAAATTACATATTTTAAACTTATCATGGCATTTGGAAAAGGAATCCTGTTGTTCTTTTTATTTTGATTTAAAACACATTAAATTAAATGAAGAAAAATGCTTTAAAATTGATTGTAGCTCTTAAAGTATAGGAAATGTTATACTTTTAAAAAATTTTAAATTTTCAAAAATAACAATTTGGGGAGGCAGTGATTTTATTATGTGTTAAGTATTTCTAAACAATATTGAAATAAAAGTTTTTTTTTTTTTTTTGAGTAAAAATGAACATAAAATTTGCAATATTTAAGTAAATACCGTTGAAAAACAATAGATAATACTAAGATACATTATATATCAGCTGGTTGTTGAAGTATTTTACCAAACAATAATTTTTTAAAATGTATATGCGTTACTGGCTATTTGAATTAATTCTTTTTAAAGTACTAAAAAACCAAGCAAATTAGGTAAAAATTAAAGTTTTGAATTAGATTTGTCCATGGGCAACCACATGTAAACTTCAATACCTTCTAAAATGTTGGTTGCAAGTTTTTTATTATCACTTTTTTTTTAATACTAAAAAAGTGTTAAATGAAATTTAAATCCTGCAGATGAACTGCCTGAAACTGTTATGTGTGAAACATCAAAATGTTTAGTCGACGCACACAGATTTGTTTGAATATACTATAAATTATTAAAAAAAACCGCGTTTTGATGGAAAATAAAATTTTCACTTAAATCAAGCTTGAACGTCAACTACGCAGTTTAATTAAATCTTTCTTAGACTTAAGATTTGGAACAATATCTCTAAAAACCATAAAGAGCTGTTGCTGTTTCAGTCATTTGCTTTACAACTCTTTTACCTGACAAGGTGTGGAGAGCATAGTGAGGATAATCTTTTGTCATATTGCATTTGAAATTCGGCTCCAAGATTTGTTCATTAATTCAGTCAATGAGTTTAAGAAAAGTCACAGCATCAAAGTTAAATTGAGGTTTATTTAGGTTTCTTAAACTTGTATCACCTAGCTCTAAATCTCTTCTAACTTTCAGAATCATGTTAACTGCAAAAGTTCTAATTTTATTTGATGAGCTTGCAAGAGGAGAAATAAGAAGAGACTCAGAATGAACATGAAATGCTCCATTTTGAATAGACTTTGTCACAGCATCCTTATCTTTGACTAATTGACCTGTTGTTTAATGAAGAAGTTTGATAAGATGATGGGGCCCATCAACAATAGAGTGTTTTACCTTGATTCTAAAGCACATATGAAAGTATATTTGAGCCATCTTTGGAGTTTGTGGGTCCATCAAGATTTGCAATCTTAAAGGTAGCTCATCTATATGCTACATCCTGTTTACGAAAACATTTTTTTTCAGGTAAGTTTCTCCTGATGAGGTAACAATCCATCATCGTTACCAGACCCAATATTGAATTTGTGGAATCTGGTTCAACCATAATTATAGTTTGATCAGTTCCTCTAGGAACCATCCAATTATAAAGCCCGATCGCAGCTTCTTTAACTGGTTTCTTTGGACTCTTTGAAGGCGTGTAATTGGTAAAATAACTTCCATCTGGTTCAGAAGTAAGACTTATGTTTTCTTGCTTTTCCATTCTCCGACGAAACGTTTTAGTAATTGAATCTTCTATCAAAATTAGAGTAGAATGTTTTCTTCCATTTAAAAGTATGTCTTTGATATGTACTTCAATAATTAGTTTTTCTGACAAAACTGTAGTTCAAACCATAAACTATTGCTTAGCTCTCTAAATTTTTTCTGATCACATGCTAAATTAGCCATTTTTGGAGTCAAGTAATTAGATTTTATCAAATCTTTAAGGAAAGCAGATACAATTGCAAATGTAGCAGCAGATGATATGTCAAATCGAAGACATGGTCGTGCTGTATTGGGAATCTTCATACAATTTTGTTTAAGGTAGTACACCAATAAAAGTGAAAAAAAAATTTGTTTTTTACTTTTATTATTTAACCAATATAATCATCGCAGATTTTGAGTTTTTAGTTGATTTAACTAAATAAAAAAAGCTTCACATGTTAAAACTCGTTTATAATGTATCAGTATAAAATGTTTTTTATTTTCGCCCTAGCAACGCTTTGTTTACTCCGTTGTTATGCGATTAAGAAAAAAGTTTAACTATAAAAAAGCCATAAAATACTTACCTTGCATCGACTTCTTGCTAATTAGTTTAGAATAATGGCTTTATTGACGTAATTCGCTTTTTGTTTCAAGCTGCATTTTAACTTTATTATTTATGCTATAGTATATCTTTCTCCTTTTTAAAATAAAAATAATATTGGTGGATCGAAGAAGAGAAAACATATTGGTGGATCGGAGAAGAATAATATTGAAAGATCGGAAAGATCGGAGGTGAATAATATTGGTGGATCGGAGAAGAGAAAAAAATTATCAAACAGAATATACAATAATAAAAAAGCAAAATTTCGTGGAAACAGATATACAAAGATTCCTTCTTCAGAAATGAAAACTTTATCTTTTGTTGAATCTGCTACACATTCTGCTTCTTCAAAAAAATTAAATTTTGCTGATAGAGATTTTCAAGATTTTCAAAATACAGATTTCAACTTTGTTATGAACTTTAGTCTGTTGGAAATCGTTATATTGCTACTGAAATGCCCCAACTTGTGTGAAGATAATTTTTATTTAATGTTTGATTCCTCCAAAAGTACGGGTTAAGTATTGGTTTAAAAACATATTGAAACAGTTGCAATTGGAAAACTAAGTTTTTTCATCTGCTGTATTTCGTAAAAAAATTTAATCGAACAACAAGAGCCTAGTAAAAGCAAATGTAGTGGACAAAATCCATTTGAAATTAACACACGCGTCATTGTGGCTTTTCATGAAATAGGTAAAGGATTATCATCATTAGAAAAATTTTGTTAAATAAAAAACATACAAAGAAAATATTTGTATTACTGCTGCTGTTCCAGATTTTATAAAACCAATATTTAAAGATCTTGGAAGTGACATTCTTTTAGAAAAGTGTTTGTACGGTAAAACGCAAAATCCTAATAAATCGTTGAATCAATTGATTTTGAAGCGACGTCCCAAAGATATATTTGATAAAAGAACTGCTGTATGAGTTGGAGTAGCATTAGCTGTCCTATACTTAAGTAATTGACTACAATTTTTAGAGATATTATTTGATAAGCTTAAGTTAACATTAGGTTGCAATCTACATAACTTTTGTCTTATAAATGACTCAAAGCGCATTTCTAAAGCAGAAAAACAATGCACAAGTATAGTGAAATTAAGACGCAAGAAACTAAGAGCTATACAAAAAGGTTTTTGTGATCAAAACGAAACATTAGAAGGTGCAGTTTATGGAAGTGGGGAGTTTTGAACAATTTTTTTTGTTTTTATTTTTGTGTTTTTTCTCAAAATCATGTTTTATAGCTTTAGCGACGGAGATATTTATCAAACCGATAACCGATTTGATCTGAAATTTGGCATACATGTTTGTAACACATGTATTTGCAACCTCTACTAGAATTATGTTTACAGCTATTTGCGTTCTACTTTTGTGAGTGATTTTGTGTTCTCAAATAACACCAAAACTCCCAAAAATGACTAAAATGCATACATTTTGACTTTTTTTGGTCAAATCCAAAACTTTTAGCGTTTGTTGTAATTGCATAAATAAAGGATCACAAACCAAAATTTCAGTTCAAATTTATTTATGGTTGCAGAAAAAACCCTGTCGCCAGTTATTCATTTTTAGGTTTTTGTCTATCAATAATTATGCGCATAATTAATTTTTTTAAATTTTAAAATTTTTACTTTCATTTTAATCATATAATATATGTTATGCACTATTAAAAATTGAAAAAAAAGTTGAAATACAATATTTTTTTAATGATATACTACCATCTTAATGATAACATAGGGGGAAGTTTTTTAATTAATAATATTGGAGCTGTCTTCAGAAGATATTTTATTTGCACCTTTTATATTTTTAGGTGAATTTTCTTGATTAAAGTCATGTCCCACTGATTCATAAACTTCAGCTTTAACAATTTTTTTAAGTGAACCTGTGTATTAATATGAGCTTTTTTAAACCAATATTTTCTTTTTCTTTAAGATGCAATATCTATTATTATTCTTTTCTCTGCCTTAAACTATCTTTCTGTTTCTACCATGTTTATTTGATGCATTTGTTAGCCTGACTTTTTGAAAAACTTATCTCTTTGAGATTTGAGCCATAATGAATCAAGTTGTGGCACCTTGATATCTTTAGAACAAATGCATTAAATGTGAATTCTAGCAGCACACTTTTAACCTCCATACATGGAGCATTTTCATCTGTGCGAGGTAATATGTTGCAGCTACATTTTTTAATATTGTCCAGCTTATCTTCCCAAAATTCGATAAGTCTGTCAATGCCATAGAGATTTCTATGACAATTAGATGGTATCTTTACAAAGAATGTACAGTTTTAACAGTTGTAAAATTTTTCATCAGAGATACTTAATATTGTAATATTTCCTATCTAGTGGACACTAAACGTCCATATACACCCAGCGGACGTCCAGATGTTTTTTAGATTTCCTATAGATGTCATCGGATATCCTGTGCCCACAATGTATATATTGAAAATGCACTTACCAATATCGTGTCAAGAAACTAACCTATCAAGATAGTCAGAAAGAAGCAACTTTTTTTGAATAGGTAGACCTATCCATTTTTCATCCCTCAGTGTAGGAACATCTGTTTCCACCCAATCTTTTCTTTATCCAAGATATTTAGTTAAATTAGTTAAAGAAGAATGTCTAGCTTGTTTCAATATTGAACTATCTATAACACAATACTTTATTTTATTTATTATTCACTGTAAAGCAAAAACAATTATACTAAAGGACCACAAGAAATATTCAACATAAATAAATCCACTCCTAACACAAAACAAATAACTATGCTCTATAATTCATCGATAACAATTAAAAATGGACTTATAATCTAAGCCCATTCGTTTAAGTTAATTTAAATTTATAAGACATAAGTAAAGTTTTGTTAACTTTTTGTCGTAAAAGTGTAGTCTTAAACGTTTTTTTAGATTTTTCAAGTCAATTTTTACGCAAAAACCTCTTTTTAGTTATTTTGGGTTGAATATTGCTTAATTTACCTCAACCCATAATAAAATCACTCTTCAAATGTCAGTTTCAAAAAGTTTTTAGTATGACGTAGCCTATAAAAGAACGTCATAATATGCTCTTTGATAATACTTATTGATAAATCTTTATTAATAGAAATTTATGAAGTGAAATTGTTGTAATATGCTTAATATTTCCTGTTTTAATAACTGTAAAACACTTCAAATACTCAATATTACTCTGTAGGATGTAGCAACTGGTCACAAAGGAAATGTTACCTAGATATAAGAAAAAGTATGATACATTTACCCTAAAAGACCTCTTCACTAAATACTTGAACAGATTATAACCCTCTTGATTTTTGCATATACGAACTAAGAGCTTTTCAAAATGCTCAATTGATAAATCAAATTATGAGAGCTTTATACCGGTTGAGTTGATTGCTAAGCAGCGGTGCCTTTTTGAAAAAGAGTATGGTAGTTTTATGCATCATAGATTGAAGACCATTTTTTAATGAAGAGAGAGCATATGTCAAGAACTTTTACAGTTAATCTTTTTGTTCTTGGGCATTTCACAACTAAACGTTTAATTTTTTTTAATTAAACGTTTAGCGATTATAAAATGCTACACTTCAAGATTCAGATTTTTTATTTCGGCATAATTGTTTTTAATTCTCTTTTAAAGTTATTTCGGTGATCAAACGTGCCAAACCAGCGTCTTAAAATACTTTCTAGTTTCGATTTTTGTTATAGTAAAAAATTAAAAAAATTAACTATACAAACAATATCGAAAATGTATAATCAAAATATTTATTCAATTAAACTTTAAAATGTTATTTTTTAGTTTTTCAGTTTCTTTGCGGGCTTTTTTTTTTTTAATTTCTAACAGCTTTAGTTTTCTAACATATTTATAATTTTTATTAATATAAGACAACAGAAATGGAAAATGAATAAACAGAGATGTTTAAGAAAATGAAAAAACTTGGTTTGTGACAAAATCAAAACTTCACGTTAGTTGCCGGAAAGTAATCTTTAGTTGTAAAGCAAATATTTTCCTACATCTGTTGTCGCTTCCGCAGATGAAGATTTTTAAGATTATTTGGCTACTTTTACCACTTGAATTTAAAGTTTCGGTTTTGATATTTTACTTTATTTTGTAACTTTTTTATGACTTACAGTGCTTTCTTACTAATCAGGTTTATTACAAGAAAGTGTTATACAGCACTTCGTTCATTACTCAATGCAATCAGACAAAAAACGAGACATGTTTAATTGATAATCTGTCTCCATACACAAACTACACAATAAAAGTTTTGGTTGAGAATGGTGTAGAATCCAATAGCATCTCCTTTCAATTAGCGACAAGTTTATCAGGTATGCAATTGATTTCTTTCAACTCTAAAAACACTTTTAAAGCTTATTCATATTTTTAAAAATGATTATATAAGATAACTATTATTCATAGGATTAGTATTCTCAATACTTAAAAATGTTTGGTTGCAATTTTTAGTCTTTCTGATGTGTTTTTGTTTTAGTCCCTCCAAATTTCACTGATAGTTTGCCAACTGTGGAAGCAGATAAAATTACAGCAAACACATTCACAATAAATCTTGTGCACTTTTCTGAAACTAATGGTCCAATCAGGTTAAAAACTTTTGCATTATGTTTTTCATGTAGGATTTAATGCTCATAATGTTAAGCGGTATAGAATGAGTCAAACAAGCGTGCGTAAATTATCTACTAGGTTAATCTATCAACCAAGTCAGCTTCATGTAATCCAAATACGGAAATCTCTTGAAAATACAATAATATTACGCATTTTACAGTTTTAATAATTTTTAACCAAGTAATAATTATAAATTTGGTTTATAATGATAATTTTGTAGGGATATTTTTTGATTTTCAATTTTAACAAAAGCGAAGCTTTGTTTAAATAGGGGTTTTCTATTACAGAAAAGTAATTTTATTTGTTCACTTTGCTTGTTGAAAGAATATTACAAGCTAACCAACACAAAAATAACTCCTTTTGCGTAAATCAGATTGCATAAGACTGCTTGCTTTCAAAGATCTTCTTTCCAAAAAGAACTTTTATTTCTTTAAATGGGACAACTAGAAGAATAGTTGAAGAATACTTGGCTTTAAAATGCTCAGAGCGAAAGGAGTGCAGAGGAGAAAAATCTGCGATATATCTCTCCTCAACAGCAGTGGAATTAGAGCACTATCTATTATTAATTTAAATGTTAATGGTATGGTTGCAACAGCTATGGTAGATACGAAATGTTCAATGGCAATCTGAAATCAAAGTTTAGTTTTCCAAATATGAACCTAAATGCTGAAATTCTTCTAGTACGCTAACATTCAAAGGAAAGTTTAATCTTTGCATCAGCGATCTTGAGTGATTAGGTTGGGTGCATCAATATACGTGGTGATTTTTATTTTAAACCAAGGAGGAGTTTCAATTTCACTTTTAGAAACAATTTCATTTCGTGGAACGACATATTTGAACTAAAAAAATTTCAGCAGAGCTGAAATTAAAAAAGAAACATCACGAAGCTGATTTGAAACTGTTAAATGGAGTACAAAACTGAAGTGAAGCGATAGATAAAACCCCGACCGGTTTTTTAACAAAGATACACAGTATATGATACCAAAATGCGCAAGAGCAGAACATGAAAAAGATTATCAGGACGACACCAATATAAAACGATTTTAGGAGCATGCTTAAAACATAATGGGAACTCTCAAAAAAACACTGTATTGGGCTGCTTTGATCATTAGGATTTGTAAAGAACGGACGATAAGTGGCTTAGATGATATTTTTGTCTGCAATAATGTATGGTGAGCCTAAAATGTATGTCAAGAGATATTTTAAGTATATGGTTTAGATAGTAAAGAAAGTGAACAGATTGATGATATTTTGTTCGTATGTTTTAATCATTTAAATGCAAGTTGGTTACAAACTGAAGTGGTTTAAAAGGAAGTGACTTGATGTAATCCTGCAAAGTTTACCAGAAGAGTAATGCTAGGAAATTTGGTTGGTCATTTCCCAGTGTATGGTAAGTTACGAATAATTTGTAGGTTTGTAAAGAGAAGAGTTGTTAGTTTAAAAAGAATAAGGACCATGAGGCACTGTGATGGGAATAAAAATTAAGAACTTGAAAAAGTCTGAAG
Organism: Hydra viridissima; assembly: GCF_058129835.1. NCBI lineage: Eukaryota > Metazoa > Cnidaria > Hydrozoa > Anthoathecata > Hydridae > Hydra > Hydra viridissima. The sequence continues at coordinate 15,937,014 of NW_028324310.1, forward strand.
AATTTTTAAAAAAATTGAAGAATACTATGCTAATTCAGCTTAACTCTTTATTTGGAAGTTACTTTAACTAACACATTAATAAAGGTTTGCAACTGATGGCTAAACAAGTTGAATATGACACACTTATCCAGAATTGAAAATAATTACTCTTAAGAGTACCAGAAGTACCCTTTTGAGGGCACAATCTGCACATCTTCTGGATAAGGAATATCAAAAAGTTGAAATCTTTCATGACAGTCTGAGAAAAAAAACTTGATTTGAAAATTTTTATATTTTAAATCAAAGAGAGACAGATAAAACGTTAAACATTATCTCAAAAGATAATATATAAAATATTAAATATGTCATTTTTGGAGTATAAACAGCCCATGAATCAATTTACATCAAAACTTTGTACAACCCTTACAGTATTTAACACCTTTAATAACTTTCTTAAAATCCGGGAAAAGGTAGGTTTCAAGTGGCTTTTTTTATATTTATCAAAAAGCTTTTTTATTTTTTTTGTGTCTATCATAAAAATGCCGACAAGAACTGGTAAATTCTTTGATTGAACGAAAAGAATCATCTTTTTCTTTCACATCTGAATTTTCTGACCCAAAGGTACCAAGTGGATCATGCAACTCCAGCAGAGTTCCTTTAGGAGAAAAGAGTAAGAGTGATTATGTTACTCTCCAAAAGTTATATGATTTCAAAACTGTAATGGTGAGACCAGAGACTTTGTCAGCCTTCTGATTGCATCATTTGTCAAATTAAAGGCACTCCAAACCCACTCTCTGGATTTCTCAAAAATTTCTGCAACTTCACAAAACCAAAGGAGGCGTTCTTACTGTCTTGCCTAATTAGAAGAGGAGTCCCTTTTAATTGCAATCAATAGATTTTCAGAAAGAATATATCTCTGAGAGTGCATTGATTGCACTGATGAGGGACTCCAAAAGATTTTATCTATATTCGAAACAGCACTGGATTGTCAAAAAGGTACATAAAATAGTTGTCCTCAACAATAAGTCTAGTTGTAAATGCTCAAGTTGTTAATCTAAGTTAAAAAAAAAAAGTTAATTAGCATCGGCAAACAATTGGCTGACAATTTCTTACAGACATATTACAGCAGCGAAAGCAATTTGTGGTTTACAGCAAAACTCTTTCAAACCTTCTGAATTTTCTTTTGTGCAAACAACACATTCACAATGACTTTTTAGTGAAGCTCGGAATTGATGGTGGAGGTGGTTTTCTTAAGGTCAGTTTTAGCATTCAAGAGGATGATTCAAGCATTCCATCCACTCCTCCACTAGATAAAAAGACATTGTCACCTAAGACAGCCAGAGAGAGTGAAGTCCCAACTCCTTGTTAACTTTGGCTGAGGATATGCCAGAAAATAATGAAAAACTAAGAAATACCCCTTCTTTAATTTGTTTAAATTGAGTTGATTTTCATTTGTCAAATAACGTGAAGTAGGCAAACTTTTCTTGCTGATTTCAATCTCTTGCTAGCTTTTTCCCATATTTGGCACAACTAGAAAGTGATTTGCTTCATTTTAAAAATCAGGCCTAGATCCCAAAAACATCGAAGCACTTTCAAAACGAGGTTCATAAATTCTACGATATGTCTGACTTTACAGCTCTTCTACACATTTTCCCGCCAATTGAACTTCATCTATTGCTTAGTGTGATCAATCATTTGTTAAAAGCACTTAAAGAGTCCCGGATTTAGCCTGATGAGCGGCCAAAAGTTTTTCGCATTAATCTTCAGCCCATCAATGGAGATCAGCTTGCTGGCAATGAATTTCAAAAACTTCTGAGAAAGTTCATTACTTTTTATATTTAACTGAATAATTATTATTTGTCTGTACACATTTTTGTATTTTAGGAAGTTTCCGTAAACTGTGTTAAGACCTTAATTTTCTTATAAAGTTGTCTACCTGAATTTCTTTTAGAACAAAACTTTATAAAAATCTTATCAAATAAGTTGCTTTAATTAGTGGTCTTACAGACTTCAACAATGATCAGTTATAAAATGCTTGTTTCTCTGATTCTTATTAGAAACTTTTAAATTTATTCAGGGAGTACCATGTTGTTGTTAAAAAACTTGACAGTCTAAACCTTCCTCCAAATAGCCCGGCATCATATTCAATTGAAGATATTCAAAGGAATCTGGATGGCATCTACCTTGCAGGAATCATCTCAGATAAATCCCAAAAAACATTTTTGGTTGGCTCTGATTCAATTACTAAACGCAAAAGAAGAGAAACTCAATTAAGTACTAAAGGTGAGATACTTTGTTTACAGTTAAATTATATCTTTATTGCAGTTACAATTTTCTTCAAGTGTTTTATTTGCATTATTTCAAATGAAATGTGGGCTGATCTTCTATACATTTTATTTGTAATCACATTTGGTGGTAAAATATAGATGTTCGAAACCCTTCTCTTTTTCCTGAAACTTACTACACTGTGTTTCTGCGTGGCTATGTCTCAGACAGCGTGTATCAAACAACTGGATATTATAATCCTGTTAAAACAGCCAAGAAGTCCGCAAGTAAGTGAACTTAACAAAGTTGTAAATATTTTAAGTAGAACGACGAAATACTTGCATGATTAAACAATCATACTGATATCTTTTGGCAGATTATGATAAAAATGAGAGCATAAAGTGTTATAAAACATTTCTTTGGCTTTTGTTAGCAGATTAGAAGGAAAGAAATTGATAAACTAATGATCTATTTATTTAGGAAAATACAGTTTTAACTTTTTGATAAACCAATGGGAAAAGGCAGGTGTTCTTCAAAGAACAATCGTGAAAACTTCATTTCCATAAGATCCAAATAGAATTCTAAAATATTTTCGTTAATACTTTTTCGTTTAACTTTAATATTGTGTTTTAGATTTTGATATTTTCCGAAAAGAAAAACTCGAGTCATTTTTCGCAATTTATTCATTTCGGATTGCACAAAGTCAAAAAATGCTGAAACGGGGAAAAAATAAACCATTCTTA
>NW_028324311.1:228546-261046 GCF_058129835.1 Hydra viridissima
TGGGACATAGAACAAAAAATTCTTTTAGAAAAGATGATTTTAGTATTAATAAAAACCAAATTCTCGGAAGATTTGGCTTACGTTACTATAATAAAGGGGAAATAAATGGGATAAATTGCGAGAATGATGGTCTATATTATCCAGCTAAACAGTTAAATGATATTAATAAATACAACAGATATGTAAAAACTGAAAATTATCAGGAAATTCTAAGAAAATCTGAAAACAGAATACAATGCAATGTAACTACAAAACATATAGGTTATATAGATAGGCAAAATTCTTATATAGATAAAAACAATACATTAAAAAAATTAAATGAAACTGATATAATAGTTAATGTGAATGGAGAGGAGATCTTGATTACTATTCCTCTAAATATACTAAAGAGTTTTATAGGAACCATACATTGCGATCTAAGAAAGGTGGACAATCATAACAGTAAAATAGGTGACTATGATAGTATGACAGATTATGATAAAGAAATAGTTAAAAGCAAAATAGATGCTTATATATATGATCAAGTAAAAGCTTATTTGAAAAATAAAAATTTCATGATGAAAGAAGAATCGGGGAAAATGTCAAAATGTTTAATAACATCATAAAAAATAAGCAAGATATTATATCTTATGATAGTGTGATAAATATGCTATCTAATAAACAAAGGCAAACAATAGAAAAATATAAAAGCCATATTATGTATGATGTGCGAATAATAAATTCATATTTAGAATAAATCGCATTATATTATGATTTTGTAATATAAATAATTTTACTTTTTTTTTTTGCGCAAAAAAATGCTGATATTTATCTTTTTGATTAGCAGTATAATTATTACAATACACATTTGCTTACACACATTACACCGCATTGCACTTCACTGCATTGCACTATATTGCATTTGCATTGTGTTGTATTTAATTTACTAGCACCCTATTTCTTATCTAATTGTAGTTTTATTAGTTGTTTCAAATCAATGGGACATAGAACAAAAAATTCTTTTAGAAAAGATGATTTTAGTATTAATAAAAACCAAATTCTCGGAAGATTTGGCTTACGTTACTATAATAAAGGGGAAATAAATGGGATAAATTGCGAGAATGATGGTCTATATTATCCAGCTAAACAGTTAAATGATATTAATAAATACAACAGATATGTAAAAACTGAAAATTATCAGGAAATTCTAAGAAAATCTGAAAACAGAATACAATGCAATGTAACTACAAAACATATAGGTTATATAGATAGGCAAAATTCTTATATAGATAAAAACAATACATTAAAAAAATTAAATGAAACTGATATAATAGTTAATGTGAATGGAGAGGAGATCTTGATTACTATTCCTCTAAATATACTAAAGAGTTTTATAGGAACCATACATTGCGATCTAAGAAAGGTGGACAATCATAACAGTAAAATAGGTGACTATGATAGTATGACAGATTATGATAAAGAAATAGTTAAAAGCAAAATAGATGCTTATATATATGATCAAGTAAAAGCTTATTTGAAAAATAAAAATTTCATGATGAAAGAAGAATCGGGAAAATGTCAAAATGTTTAATAACATCATAAAAAATAAGCAAGATATTATATCTTATGATAGTGTGATAAATATGCTATCTAATAAACAAAGGCAAACAATAGAAAAATATAAAAGCCATATTATGTATGATGTGCGAATAATAAATTCATATTTAGAATAAATCGCATTATATTATGATTTTGTAATATAAATAATTTTACTTTTTTTTTTTGCGCAAAAAAATGCTGATATTTATCTTTTTGATTAGCAGTATAATTATTACAATACACATTTGCTTACACACATTACACCGCATTGCACTTCACTGCATTGCACTATATTGCATTTGCATTGTGTTGTATTTAATTTACTAGCACCCTATTTCTTATCTAATTGTAGTTTTATTAGTTGTTTCAAATCAATGGGACATAGAACAAAAAATTCTTTTAGAAAAGATGATTTTAGTATTAATAAAAACCAAATTCTCGGAAGATTTGGCTTACGTTACTATAATAAAGGGGAAATAAATGGGATAAATTGCGAGAATGATGGTCTATATTATCCAGCTAAACAGTTAAATGATATTAATAAATACAACAGATATGTAAAAACTGAAAATTATCAGGAAATTCTAAGAAAATCTGAAAACAGAATACAATGCAATGTAACTACAAAACATATAGGTTATATAGATAGGCAAAATTCTTATATAGATAAAAACAATACATTAAAAAAATTAAATGAAACTGATATAATAGTTAATGTGAATGGAGAGGAGATCTTGATTACTATTCCTCTAAATATACTAAAGAGTTTTATAGGAACCATACATTGCGATCTAAGAAAGGTGGACAATCATAACAGTAAAATAGGTGACTATGATAGTATGACAGATTATGATAAAGAAATAGTTAAAAGCAAAATAGATGCTTATATATATGATCAAGTAAAAGCTTATTTGAAAAATAAAAATTTCATGATGAAAGAAGAATCGGGGAAAATGTCAAAATGTTTAATAACATCATAAAAAATAAGCAAGATATTATATCTTATGATAGTGTGATAAATATGCTATCTAATAAACAAAGGCAAACAATAGAAAAATATAAAAGCCATATTATGTATGATGTGCGAATAATAAATTCATATTTAGAATAAATCGCATTATATTATGATTTTGTAATATAAATAATTTTACTTTTTTTTTTTGCGCAAAAAAATGCTGATATTTATCTTTTTGATTAGCAGTATAATTATTACAATACACATTTGCTTACACACATTACACCGCATTGCACTTCACTGCATTGCACTATATTGCATTTGCATTGTGTTGTATTTAATTTACTAGCACCCTATTTCTTATCTAATTGTAGTTTTATTAGTTGTTTCAAATCAATGGGACATAGAACAAAAAATTCTTTTAGAAAAGATGATTTTAGTATTAATAAAAACCAAATTCTCGGAAGATTTGGCTTACGTTACTATAATAAAGGGGAAATAAATGGGATAAATTGCGAGAATGATGGTCTATATTATCCAGCTAAACAGTTAAATGATATTAATAAATACAACAGATATGTAAAAACTGAAAATTATCAGGAAATTCTAAGAAAATCTGAAAACAGAATACAATGCAATGTAACTACAAAACATATAGGTTATATAGATAGGCAAAATTCTTATATAGATAAAAACAATACATTAAAAAAATTAAATGAAACTGATATAATAGTTAATGTGAATGGAGAGGAGATCTTGATTACTATTCCTCTAAATATACTAAAGAGTTTTATAGGAACCATACATTGCGATCTAAGAAAGGTGGACAATCATAACAGTAAAATAGGTGACTATGATAGTATGACAGATTATGATAAAGAAATAGTTAAAAGCAAAATAGATGCTTATATATATGATCAAGTAAAAGCTTATTTGAAAAATAAAAATTTCATGATGAAAGAAGAATCGGGGAAAATGTCAAAATGTTTAATAACATCATAAAAAATAAGCAAGATATTATATCTTATGATAGTGTGATAAATATGCTATCTAATAAACAAAGGCAAACAATAGAAAAATATAAAAGCCATATTATGTATGATGTGCGAATAATAAATTCATATTTAGAATAAATCGCATTATATTATGATTTTGTAATATAAATAATTTTACTTTTTTTTTTTGCGCAAAAAAATGCTGATATTTATCTTTTTGATTAGCAGTATAATTATTACAATACACATTTGCTTACACACATTACACCGCATTGCACTTCACTGCATTGCACTATATTGCATTTGCATTGTGTTGTATTTAATTTACTAGCACCCTATTTCTTATCTAATTGTAGTTTTATTAGTTGTTTCAAATCAATGGGACATAGAACAAAAAATTCTTTTAGAAAAGATGATTTTAGTATTAATAAAAACCAAATTCTCGGAAGATTTGGCTTACGTTACTATAATAAAGGGGAAATAAATGGGATAAATTGCGAGAATGATGGTCTATATTATCCAGCTAAACAGTTAAATGATATTAATAAATACAACAGATATGTAAAAACTGAAAATTATCAGGAAATTCTAAGAAAATCTGAAAACAGAATACAATGCAATGTAACTACAAAACATATAGGTTATATAGATAGGCAAAATTCTTATATAGATAAAAACAATACATTAAAAAAATTAAATGAAACTGATATAATAGTTAATGTGAATGGAGAGGAGATCTTGATTACTATTCCTCTAAATATACTAAAGAGTTTTATAGGAACCATACATTGCGATCTAAGAAAGGTGGACAATCATAACAGTAAAATAGGTGACTATGATAGTATGACAGATTATGATAAAGAAATAGTTAAAAGCAAAATAGATGCTTATATATATGATCAAGTAAAAGCTTATTTGAAAAATAAAAATTTCATGATGAAAGAAGAATCGGGGAAAATGTCAAAATGTTTAATAACATCATAAAAAATAAGCAAGATATTATATCTTATGATAGTGTGATAAATATGCTATCTAATAAACAAAGGCAAACAATAGAAAAATATAAAAGCCATATTATGTATGATGTGCGAATAATAAATTCATATTTAGAATAAATCGCATTATATTATGATTTTGTAATATAAATAATTTTACTTTTTTTTTTTGCGCAAAAAAATGCTGATATTTATCTTTTTGATTAGCAGTATAATTATTACAATACACATTTGCTTACACACATTACACCGCATTGCACTTCACTGCATTGCACTATATTGCATTTGCATTGTGTTGTATTTAATTTACTAGCACCCTATTTCTTATCTAATTGTAGTTTTATTAGTTGTTTCAAATCAATGGGACATAGAACAAAAAATTCTTTTAGAAAAGATGATTTTAGTATTAATAAAAACCAAATTCTCGGAAGATTTGGCTTACGTTACTATAATAAAGGGGAAATAAATGGGATAAATTGCGAGAATGATGGTCTATATTATCCAGCTAAACAGTTAAATGATATTAATAAATACAACAGATATGTAAAAACTGAAAATTATCAGGAAATTCTAAGAAAATCTGAAAACAGAATACAATGCAATGTAACTACAAAACATATAGGTTATATAGATAGGCAAAATTCTTATATAGATAAAAACAATACATTAAAAAAATTAAATGAAACTGATATAATAGTTAATGTGAATGGAGAGGAGATCTTGATTACTATTCCTCTAAATATACTAAAGAGTTTTATAGGAACCATACATTGCGATCTAAGAAAGGTGGACAATCATAACAGTAAAATAGGTGACTATGATAGTATGACAGATTATGATAAAGAAATAGTTAAAAGCAAAATAGATGCTTATATATATGATCAAGTAAAAGCTTATTTGAAAAATAAAAATTTCATGATGAAAGAAGAATCGGGGAAAATGTCAAAATGTTTAATAACATCATAAAAAATAAGCAAGATATTATATCTTATGATAGTGTGATAAATATGCTATCTAATAAACAAAGGCAAACAATAGAAAAATATAAAAGCCATATTATGTATGATGTGCGAATAATAAATTCATATTTAGAATAAATCGCATTATATTATGATTTTGTAATATAAATAATTTTACTTTTTTTTTTTGCGCAAAAAAATGCTGATATTTATCTTTTTGATTAGCAGTATAATTATTACAATACACATTTGCTTACACACATTACACCGCATTGCACTTCACTGCATTGCACTATATTGCATTTGCATTGTGTTGTATTTAATTTACTAGCACCCTATTTCTTATCTAATTGTAGTTTTATTAGTTGTTTCAAATCAATGGGACATAGAACAAAAAATTCTTTTAGAAAAGATGATTTTAGTATTAATAAAAACCAAATTCTCGGAAGATTTGGCTTACGTTACTATAATAAAGGGGAAATAAATGGGATAAATTGCGAGAATGATGGTCTATATTATCCAGCTAAACAGTTAAATGATATTAATAAATACAACAGATATGTAAAAACTGAAAATTATCAGGAAATTCTAAGAAAATCTGAAAACAGAATACAATGCAATGTAACTACAAAACATATAGGTTATATAGATAGGCAAAATTCTTATATAGATAAAAACAATACATTAAAAAAATTAAATGAAACTGATATAATAGTTAATGTGAATGGAGAGGAGATCTTGATTACTATTCCTCTAAATATACTAAAGAGTTTTATAGGAACCATACATTGCGATCTAAGAAAGGTGGACAATCATAACAGTAAAATAGGTGACTATGATAGTATGACAGATTATGATAAAGAAATAGTTAAAAGCAAAATAGATGCTTATATATATGATCAAGTAAAAGCTTATTTGAAAAATAAAAATTTCATGATGAAAGAAGAATCGGGGAAAATGTCAAAATGTTTAATAACATCATAAAAAATAAGCAAGATATTATATCTTATGATAGTGTGATAAATATGCTATCTAATAAACAAAGGCAAACAATAGAAAAATATAAAAGCCATATTATGTATGATGTGCGAATAATAAATTCATATTTAGAATAAATCGCATTATATTATGATTTTGTAATATAAATAATTTTACTTTTTTTTTTTGCGCAAAAAAATGCTGATATTTATCTTTTTGATTAGCAGTATAATTATTACAATACACATTTGCTTACACACATTACACCGCATTGCACTTCACTGCATTGCACTATATTGCATTTGCATTGTGTTGTATTTAATTTACTAGCACCCTATTTCTTATCTAATTGTAGTTTTATTAGTTGTTTCAAATCAATGGGACATAGAACAAAAAATTCTTTTAGAAAAGATGATTTTAGTATTAATAAAAACCAAATTCTCGGAAGATTTGGCTTACGTTACTATAATAAAGGGGAAATAAATGGGATAAATTGCGAGAATGATGGTCTATATTATCCAGCTAAACAGTTAAATGATATTAATAAATACAACAGATATGTAAAAACTGAAAATTATCAGGAAATTCTAAGAAAATCTGAAAACAGAATACAATGCAATGTAACTACAAAACATATAGGTTATATAGATAGGCAAAATTCTTATATAGATAAAAACAATACATTAAAAAAATTAAATGAAACTGATATAATAGTTAATGTGAATGGAGAGGAGATCTTGATTACTATTCCTCTAAATATACTAAAGAGTTTTATAGGAACCATACATTGCGATCTAAGAAAGGTGGACAATCATAACAGTAAAATAGGTGACTATGATAGTATGACAGATTATGATAAAGAAATAGTTAAAAGCAAAATAGATGCTTATATATATGATCAAGTAAAAGCTTATTTGAAAAATAAAAATTTCATGATGAAAGAAGAATCGGGGAAAATGTCAAAATGTTTAATAACATCATAAAAAATAAGCAAGATATTATATCTTATGATAGTGTGATAAATATGCTATCTAATAAACAAAGGCAAACAATAGAAAAATATAAAAGCCATATTATGTATGATGTGCGAATAATAAATTCATATTTAGAATAAATCGCATTATATTATGATTTTGTAATATAAATAATTTTACTTTTTTTTTTTGCGCAAAAAAATGCTGATATTTATCTTTTTGATTAGCAGTATAATTATTACAATACACATTTGCTTACACACATTACACCGCATTGCACTTCACTGCATTGCACTATATTGCATTTGCATTGTGTTGTATTTAATTTACTAGCACCCTATTTCTTATCTAATTGTAGTTTTATTAGTTGTTTCAAATCAATGGGACATAGAACAAAAAATTCTTTTAGAAAAGATGATTTTAGTATTAATAAAAACCAAATTCTCGGAAGATTTGGCTTACGTTACTATAATAAAGGGGAAATAAATGGGATAAATTGCGAGAATGATGGTCTATATTATCCAGCTAAACAGTTAAATGATATTAATAAATACAACAGATATGTAAAAACTGAAAATTATCAGGAAATTCTAAGAAAATCTGAAAACAGAATACAATGCAATGTAACTACAAAACATATAGGTTATATAGATAGGCAAAATTCTTATATAGATAAAAACAATACATTAAAAAAATTAAATGAAACTGATATAATAGTTAATGTGAATGGAGAGGAGATCTTGATTACTATTCCTCTAAATATACTAAAGAGTTTTATAGGAACCATACATTGCGATCTAAGAAAGGTGGACAATCATAACAGTAAAATAGGTGACTATGATAGTATGACAGATTATGATAAAGAAATAGTTAAAAGCAAAATAGATGCTTATATATATGATCAAGTAAAAGCTTATTTGAAAAATAAAAATTTCATGATGAAAGAAGAATCGGGGAAAATGTCAAAATGTTTAATAACATCATAAAAAATAAGCAAGATATTATATCTTATGATAGTGTGATAAATATGCTATCTAATAAACAAAGGCAAACAATAGAAAAATATAAAAGCCATATTATGTATGATGTGCGAATAATAAATTCATATTTAGAATAAATCGCATTATATTATGATTTTGTAATATAAATAATTTTACTTTTTTTTTTGCGCAAAAAAATGCTGATATTTATCTTTTTGATTAGCAGTATAATTATTACAATACACATTTGCTTACACACATTACACCGCATTGCACTTCACTGCATTGCACTATATTGCATTTGCATTGTGTTGTATTTAATTTACTAGCACCCTATTTCTTATCTAATTGTAGTTTTATTAGTTGTTTCAAATCAATGGGACATAGAACAAAAAATTCTTTTAGAAAAGATGATTTTAGTATTAATAAAAACCAAATTCTCGGAAGATTTGGCTTACGTTACTATAATAAAGGGGAAATAAATGGGATAAATTGCGAGAATGATGGTCTATATTATCCAGCTAAACAGTTAAATGATATTAATAAATACAACAGATATGTAAAAACTGAAAATTATCAGGAAATTCTAAGAAAATCTGAAAACAGAATACAATGCAATGTAACTACAAAACATATAGGTTATATAGATAGGCAAAATTCTTATATAGATAAAAACAATACATTAAAAAAATTAAATGAAACTGATATAATAGTTAATGTGAATGGAGAGGAGATCTTGATTACTATTCCTCTAAATATACTAAAGAGTTTTATAGGAACCATACATTGCGATCTAAGAAAGGTGGACAATCATAACAGTAAAATAGGTGACTATGATAGTATGACAGATTATGATAAAGAAATAGTTAAAAGCAAAATAGATGCTTATATATATGATCAAGTAAAAGCTTATTTGAAAAATAAAAATTTCATGATGAAAGAAGAATCGGGGAAAATGTCAAAATGTTTAATAACATCATAAAAAATAAGCAAGATATTATATCTTATGATAGTGTGATAAATATGCTATCTAATAAACAAAGGCAAACAATAGAAAAATATAAAAGCCATATTATGTATGATGTGCGAATAATAAATTCATATTTAGAATAAATCGCATTATATTATGATTTTGTAATATAAATAATTTTACTTTTTTTTTTTGCGCAAAAAAATGCTGATATTTATCTTTTTGATTAGCAGTATAATTATTACAATACACATTTGCTTACACACATTACACCGCATTGCACTTCACTGCATTGCACTATATTGCATTTGCATTGTGTTGTATTTAATTTACTAGCACCCTATTTCTTATCTAATTGTAGTTTTATTAGTTGTTTCAAATCAATGGGACATAGAACAAAAAATTCTTTTAGAAAAGATGATTTTAGTATTAATAAAAACCAAATTCTCGGAAGATTTGGCTTACGTTACTATAATAAAGGGGAAATAAATGGGATAAATTGCGAGAATGATGGTCTATATTATCCAGCTAAACAGTTAAATGATATTAATAAATACAACAGATATGTAAAAACTGAAAATTATCAGGAAATTCTAAGAAAATCTGAAAACAGAATACAATGCAATGTAACTACAAAACATATAGGTTATATAGATAGGCAAAATTCTTATATAGATAAAAACAATACATTAAAAAAATTAAATGAAACTGATATAATAGTTAATGTGAATGGAGAGGAGATCTTGATTACTATTCCTCTAAATATACTAAAGAGTTTTATAGGAACCATACATTGCGATCTAAGAAAGGTGGACAATCATAACAGTAAAATAGGTGACTATGATAGTATGACAGATTATGATAAAGAAATAGTTAAAAGCAAAATAGATGCTTATATATATGATCAAGTAAAAGCTTATTTGAAAAATAAAAATTTCATGATGAAAGAAGAATCGGGGAAAATGTCAAAATGTTTAATAACATCATAAAAAATAAGCAAGATATTATATCTTATGATAGTGTGATAAATATGCTATCTAATAAACAAAGGCAAACAATAGAAAAATATAAAAGCCATATTATGTATGATGTGCGAATAATAAATTCATATTTAGAATAAATCGCATTATATTATGATTTTGTAATATAAATAATTTTACTTTTTTTTTTTGCGCAAAAAAATGCTGATATTTATCTTTTTGATTAGCAGTATAATTATTACAATACACATTTGCTTACACACATTACACCGCATTGCACTTCACTGCATTGCACTATATTGCATTTGCATTGTGTTGTATTTAATTTACTAGCACCCTATTTCTTATCTAATTGTAGTTTTATTAGTTGTTTCAAATCAATGGGACATAGAACAAAAAATTCTTTTAGAAAAGATGATTTTAGTATTAATAAAAACCAAATTCTCGGAAGATTTGGCTTACGTTACTATAATAAAGGGGAAATAAATGGGATAAATTGCGAGAATGATGGTCTATATTATCCAGCTAAACAGTTAAATGATATTAATAAATACAACAGATATGTAAAAACTGAAAATTATCAGGAAATTCTAAGAAAATCTGAAAACAGAATACAATGCAATGTAACTACAAAACATATAGGTTATATAGATAGGCAAAATTCTTATATAGATAAAAACAATACATTAAAAAAATTAAATGAAACTGATATAATAGTTAATGTGAATGGAGAGGAGATCTTGATTACTATTCCTCTAAATATACTAAAGAGTTTTATAGGAACCATACATTGCGATCTAAGAAAGGTGGACAATCATAACAGTAAAATAGGTGACTATGATAGTATGACAGATTATGATAAAGAAATAGTTAAAAGCAAAATAGATGCTTATATATATGATCAAGTAAAAGCTTATTTGAAAAATAAAAATTTCATGATGAAAGAAGAATCGGGGAAAATGTCAAAATGTTTAATAACATCATAAAAAATAAGCAAGATATTATATCTTATGATAGTGTGATAAATATGCTATCTAATAAACAAAGGCAAACAATAGAAAAATATAAAAGCCATATTATGTATGATGTGCGAATAATAAATTCATATTTAGAATAAATCGCATTATATTATGATTTTGTAATATAAATAATTTTACTTTTTTTTTTGCGCAAAAAAATGCTGATATTTATCTTTTTGATTAGCAGTATAATTATTACAATACACATTTGCTTACACACATTACACCGCATTGCACTTCACTGCATTGCACTATATTGCATTTGCATTGTGTTGTATTTAATTTACTAGCACCCTATTTCTTATCTAATTGTAGTTTTATTAGTTGTTTCAAATCAATGGGACATAGAACAAAAAATTCTTTTAGAAAAGATGATTTTAGTATTAATAAAAACCAAATTCTCGGAAGATTTGGCTTACGTTACTATAATAAAGGGGAAATAAATGGGATAAATTGCGAGAATGATGGTCTATATTATCCAGCTAAACAGTTAAATGATATTAATAAATACAACAGATATGTAAAAACTGAAAATTATCAGGAAATTCTAAGAAAATCTGAAAACAGAATACAATGCAATGTAACTACAAAACATATAGGTTATATAGATAGGCAAAATTCTTATATAGATAAAAACAATACATTAAAAAAATTAAATGAAACTGATATAATAGTTAATGTGAATGGAGAGGAGATCTTGATTACTATTCCTCTAAATATACTAAAGAGTTTTATAGGAACCATACATTGCGATCTAAGAAAGGTGGACAATCATAACAGTAAAATAGGTGACTATGATAGTATGACAGATTATGATAAAGAAATAGTTAAAAGCAAAATAGATGCTTATATATATGATCAAGTAAAAGCTTATTTGAAAAATAAAAATTTCATGATGAAAGAAGAATCGGGGAAAATGTCAAAATGTTTAATAACATCATAAAAAATAAGCAAGATATTATATCTTATGATAGTGTGATAAATATGCTATCTAATAAACAAAGGCAAACAATAGAAAAATATAAAAGCCATATTATGTATGATGTGCGAATAATAAATTCATATTTAGAATAAATCGCATTATATTATGATTTTGTAATATAAATAATTTTACTTTTTTTTTTTGCGCAAAAAAATGCTGATATTTATCTTTTTGATTAGCAGTATAATTATTACAATACACATTTGCTTACACACATTACACCGCATTGCACTTCACTGCATTGCACTATATTGCATTTGCATTGTGTTGTATTTAATTTACTAGCACCCTATTTCTTATCTAATTGTAGTTTTATTAGTTGTTTCAAATCAATGGGACATAGAACAAAAAATTCTTTTAGAAAAGATGATTTTAGTATTAATAAAAACCAAATTCTCGGAAGATTTGGCTTACGTTACTATAATAAAGGGGAAATAAATGGGATAAATTGCGAGAATGATGGTCTATATTATCCAGCTAAACAGTTAAATGATATTAATAAATACAACAGATATGTAAAAACTGAAAATTATCAGGAAATTCTAAGAAAATCTGAAAACAGAATACAATGCAATGTAACTACAAAACATATAGGTTATATAGATAGGCAAAATTCTTATATAGATAAAAACAATACATTAAAAAAATTAAATGAAACTGATATAATAGTTAATGTGAATGGAGAGGAGATCTTGATTACTATTCCTCTAAATATACTAAAGAGTTTTATAGGAACCATACATTGCGATCTAAGAAAGGTGGACAATCATAACAGTAAAATAGGTGACTATGATAGTATGACAGATTATGATAAAGAAATAGTTAAAAGCAAAATAGATGCTTATATATATGATCAAGTAAAAGCTTATTTGAAAAATAAAAATTTCATGATGAAAGAAGAATCGGGGAAAATGTCAAAATGTTTAATAACATCATAAAAAATAAGCAAGATATTATATCTTATGATAGTGTGATAAATATGCTATCTAATAAACAAAGGCAAACAATAGAAAAATATAAAAGCCATATTATGTATGATGTGCGAATAATAAATTCATATTTAGAATAAATCGCATTAT
This sequence comes from Hydra viridissima, assembly GCF_058129835.1. Classification (NCBI taxonomy): domain Eukaryota; kingdom Metazoa; phylum Cnidaria; class Hydrozoa; order Anthoathecata; family Hydridae; genus Hydra; species Hydra viridissima. The sequence continues at coordinate 241,991 of NW_028324311.1, forward strand.
ATTATGATTTTGTAATATAAATAATTTTACTTTTTTTTTTTGCGCAAAAAAATGCTGATATTTATCTTTTTGATTAGCAGTATAATTATTACAATACACATTTGCTTACACACATTACACCGCATTGCACTTCACTGCATTGCACTATATTGCATTTGCATTGTGTTGTATTTAATTTACTAGCACCCTATTTCTTATCTAATTGTAGTTTTATTAGTTGTTTCAAATCAATGGGACATAGAACAAAAAATTCTTTTAGAAAAGATGATTTTAGTATTAATAAAAACCAAATTCTCGGAAGATTTGGCTTACGTTACTATAATAAAGGGGAAATAAATGGGATAAATTGCGAGAATGATGGTCTATATTATCCAGCTAAACAGTTAAATGATATTAATAAATACAACAGATATGTAAAAACTGAAAATTATCAGGAAATTCTAAGAAAATCTGAAAACAGAATACAATGCAATGTAACTACAAAACATATAGGTTATATAGATAGGCAAAATTCTTATATAGATAAAAACAATACATTAAAAAAATTAAATGAAACTGATATAATAGTTAATGTGAATGGAGAGGAGATCTTGATTACTATTCCTCTAAATATACTAAAGAGTTTTATAGGAACCATACATTGCGATCTAAGAAAGGTGGACAATCATAACAGTAAAATAGGTGACTATGATAGTATGACAGATTATGATAAAGAAATAGTTAAAAGCAAAATAGATGCTTATATATATGATCAAGTAAAAGCTTATTTGAAAAATAAAAATTTCATGATGAAAGAAGAATCGGGGAAAATGTCAAAATGTTTAATAACATCATAAAAAATAAGCAAGATATTATATCTTATGATAGTGTGATAAATATGCTATCTAATAAACAAAGGCAAACAATAGAAAAATATAAAAGCCATATTATGTATGATGTGCGAATAATAAATTCATATTTAGAATAAATCGCATTATATTATGATTTTGTAATATAAATAATTTTACTTTTTTTTTTGCGCAAAAAAATGCTGATATTTATCTTTTTGATTAGCAGTATAATTATTACAATACACATTTGCTTACACACATTACACCGCATTGCACTTCACTGCATTGCACTATATTGCATTTGCATTGTGTTGTATTTAATTTACTAGCACCCTATTTCTTATCTAATTGTAGTTTTATTAGTTGTTTCAAATCAATGGGACATAGAACAAAAAATTCTTTTAGAAAAGATGATTTTAGTATTAATAAAAACCAAATTCTCGGAAGATTTGGCTTACGTTACTATAATAAAGGGGAAATAAATGGGATAAATTGCGAGAATGATGGTCTATATTATCCAGCTAAACAGTTAAATGATATTAATAAATACAACAGATATGTAAAAACTGAAAATTATCAGGAAATTCTAAGAAAATCTGAAAACAGAATACAATGCAATGTAACTACAAAACATATAGGTTATATAGATAGGCAAAATTCTTATATAGATAAAAACAATACATTAAAAAAATTAAATGAAACTGATATAATAGTTAATGTGAATGGAGAGGAGATCTTGATTACTATTCCTCTAAATATACTAAAGAGTTTTATAGGAACCATACATTGCGATCTAAGAAAGGTGGACAATCATAACAGTAAAATAGGTGACTATGATAGTATGACAGATTATGATAAAGAAATAGTTAAAAGCAAAATAGATGCTTATATATATGATCAAGTAAAAGCTTATTTGAAAAATAAAAATTTCATGATGAAAGAAGAATCGGGGAAAATGTCAAAATGTTTAATAACATCATAAAAAATAAGCAAGATATTATATCTTATGATAGTGTGATAAATATGCTATCTAATAAACAAAGGCAAACAATAGAAAAATATAAAAGCCATATTATGTATGATGTGCGAATAATAAATTCATATTTAGAATAAATCGCATTATATTATGATTTTGTAATATAAATAATTTTACTTTTTTTTTTGCGCAAAAAAATGCTGATATTTATCTTTTTGATTAGCAGTATAATTATTACAATACACATTTGCTTACACACATTACACCGCATTGCACTTCACTGCATTGCACTATATTGCATTTGCATTGTGTTGTATTTAATTTACTAGCACCCTATTTCTTATCTAATTGTAGTTTTATTAGTTGTTTCAAATCAATGGGACATAGAACAAAAAATTCTTTTAGAAAAGATGATTTTAGTATTAATAAAAACCAAATTCTCGGAAGATTTGGCTTACGTTACTATAATAAAGGGGAAATAAATGGGATAAATTGCGAGAATGATGGTCTATATTATCCAGCTAAACAGTTAAATGATATTAATAAATACAACAGATATGTAAAAACTGAAAATTATCAGGAAATTCTAAGAAAATCTGAAAACAGAATACAATGCAATGTAACTACAAAACATATAGGTTATATAGATAGGCAAAATTCTTATATAGATAAAAACAATACATTAAAAAAATTAAATGAAACTGATATAATAGTTAATGTGAATGGAGAGGAGATCTTGATTACTATTCCTCTAAATATACTAAAGAGTTTTATAGGAACCATACATTGCGATCTAAGAAAGGTGGACAATCATAACAGTAAAATAGGTGACTATGATAGTATGACAGATTATGATAAAGAAATAGTTAAAAGCAAAATAGATGCTTATATATATGATCAAGTAAAAGCTTATTTGAAAAATAAAAATTTCATGATGAAAGAAGAATCGGGGAAAATGTCAAAATGTTTAATAACATCATAAAAAATAAGCAAGATATTATATCTTATGATAGTGTGATAAATATGCTATCTAATAAACAAAGGCAAACAATAGAAAAATATAAAAGCCATATTATGTATGATGTGCGAATAATAAATTCATATTTAGAATAAATCGCATTATATTATGATTTTGTAATATAAATAATTTTACTTTTTTTTTTGCGCAAAAAAATGCTGATATTTATCTTTTTGATTAGCAGTATAATTATTACAATACACATTTGCTTACACACATTACACCGCATTGCACTTCACTGCATTGCACTATATTGCATTTGCATTGTGTTGTATTTAATTTACTAGCACCCTATTTCTTATCTAATTGTAGTTTTATTAGTTGTTTCAAATCAATGGGACATAGAACAAAAAATTCTTTTAGAAAAGATGATTTTAGTATTAATAAAAACCAAATTCTCGGAAGATTTGGCTTACGTTACTATAATAAAGGGGAAATAAATGGGATAAATTGCGAGAATGATGGTCTATATTATCCAGCTAAACAGTTAAATGATATTAATAAATACAACAGATATGTAAAAACTGAAAATTATCAGGAAATTCTAAGAAAATCTGAAAACAGAATACAATGCAATGTAACTACAAAACATATAGGTTATATAGATAGGCAAAATTCTTATATAGATAAAAACAATACATTAAAAAAATTAAATGAAACTGATATAATAGTTAATGTGAATGGAGAGGAGATCTTGATTACTATTCCTCTAAATATACTAAAGAGTTTTATAGGAACCATACATTGCGATCTAAGAAAGGTGGACAATCATAACAGTAAAATAGGTGACTATGATAGTATGACAGATTATGATAAAGAAATAGTTAAAAGCAAAATAGATGCTTATATATATGATCAAGTAAAAGCTTATTTGAAAAATAAAAATTTCATGATGAAAGAAGAATCGGGGAAAATGTCAAAATGTTTAATAACATCATAAAAAATAAGCAAGATATTATATCTTATGATAGTGTGATAAATATGCTATCTAATAAACAAAGGCAAACAATAGAAAAATATAAAAGCCATATTATGTATGATGTGCGAATAATAAATTCATATTTAGAATAAATCGCATTATATTATGATTTTGTAATATAAATAATTTTACTTTTTTTTTTGCGCAAAAAAATGCTGATATTTATCTTTTTGATTAGCAGTATAATTATTACAATACACATTTGCTTACACACATTACACCGCATTGCACTTCACTGCATTGCACTATATTGCATTTGCATTGTGTTGTATTTAATTTACTAGCACCCTATTTCTTATCTAATTGTAGTTTTATTAGTTGTTTCAAATCAATGGGACATAGAACAAAAAATTCTTTTAGAAAAGATGATTTTAGTATTAATAAAAACCAAATTCTCGGAAGATTTGGCTTACGTTACTATAATAAAGGGGAAATAAATGGGATAAATTGCGAGAATGATGGTCTATATTATCCAGCTAAACAGTTAAATGATATTAATAAATACAACAGATATGTAAAAACTGAAAATTATCAGGAAATTCTAAGAAAATCTGAAAACAGAATACAATGCAATGTAACTACAAAACATATAGGTTATATAGATAGGCAAAATTCTTATATAGATAAAAACAATACATTAAAAAAATTAAATGAAACTGATATAATAGTTAATGTGAATGGAGAGGAGATCTTGATTACTATTCCTCTAAATATACTAAAGAGTTTTATAGGAACCATACATTGCGATCTAAGAAAGGTGGACAATCATAACAGTAAAATAGGTGACTATGATAGTATGACAGATTATGATAAAGAAATAGTTAAAAGCAAAATAGATGCTTATATATATGATCAAGTAAAAGCTTATTTGAAAAATAAAAATTTCATGATGAAAGAAGAATCGGGGAAAATGTCAAAATGTTTAATAACATCATAAAAAATAAGCAAGATATTATATCTTATGATAGTGTGATAAATATGCTATCTAATAAACAAAGGCAAACAATAGAAAAATATAAAAGCCATATTATGTATGATGTGCGAATAATAAATTCATATTTAGAATAAATCGCATTATATTATGATTTTGTAATATAAATAATTTTACTTTTTTTTTTGCGCAAAAAAATGCTGATATTTATCTTTTTGATTAGCAGTATAATTATTACAATACACATTTGCTTACACACATTACACCGCATTGCACTTCACTGCATTGCACTATATTGCATTTGCATTGTGTTGTATTTAATTTACTAGCACCCTATTTCTTATCTAATTGTAGTTTTATTAGTTGTTTCAAATCAATGGGACATAGAACAAAAAATTCTTTTAGAAAAGATGATTTTAGTATTAATAAAAACCAAATTCTCGGAAGATTTGGCTTACGTTACTATAATAAAGGGGAAATAAATGGGATAAATTGCGAGAATGATGGTCTATATTATCCAGCTAAACAGTTAAATGATATTAATAAATACAACAGATATGTAAAAACTGAAAATTATCAGGAAATTCTAAGAAAATCTGAAAACAGAATACAATGCAATGTAACTACAAAACATATAGGTTATATAGATAGGCAAAATTCTTATATAGATAAAAACAATACATTAAAAAAATTAAATGAAACTGATATAATAGTTAATGTGAATGGAGAGGAGATCTTGATTACTATTCCTCTAAATATACTAAAGAGTTTTATAGGAACCATACATTGCGATCTAAGAAAGGTGGACAATCATAACAGTAAAATAGGTGACTATGATAGTATGACAGATTATGATAAAGAAATAGTTAAAAGCAAAATAGATGCTTATATATATGATCAAGTAAAAGCTTATTTGAAAAATAAAAATTTCATGATGAAAGAAGAATCGGGGAAAATGTCAAAATGTTTAATAACATCATAAAAAATAAGCAAGATATTATATCTTATGATAGTGTGATAAATATGCTATCTAATAAACAAAGGCAAACAATAGAAAAATATAAAAGCCATATTATGTATGATGTGCGAATAATAAATTCATATTTAGAATAAATCGCATTATATTATGATTTTGTAATATAAATAATTTTACTTTTTTTTTTGCGCAAAAAAATGCTGATATTTATCTTTTTGATTAGCAGTATAATTATTACAATACACATTTGCTTACACACATTACACCGCATTGCACTTCACTGCATTGCACTATATTGCATTTGCATTGTGTTGTATTTAATTTACTAGCACCCTATTTCTTATCTAATTGTAGTTTTATTAGTTGTTTCAAATCAATGGGACATAGAACAAAAAATTCTTTTAGAAAAGATGATTTTAGTATTAATAAAAACCAAATTCTCGGAAGATTTGGCTTACGTTACTATAATAAAGGGGAAATAAATGGGATAAATTGCGAGAATGATGGTCTATATTATCCAGCTAAACAGTTAAATGATATTAATAAATACAACAGATATGTAAAAACTGAAAATTATCAGGAAATTCTAAGAAAATCTGAAAACAGAATACAATGCAATGTAACTACAAAACATATAGGTTATATAGATAGGCAAAATTCTTATATAGATAAAAACAATACATTAAAAAAATTAAATGAAACTGATATAATAGTTAATGTGAATGGAGAGGAGATCTTGATTACTATTCCTCTAAATATACTAAAGAGTTTTATAGGAACCATACATTGCGATCTAAGAAAGGTGGACAATCATAACAGTAAAATAGGTGACTATGATAGTATGACAGATTATGATAAAGAAATAGTTAAAAGCAAAATAGATGCTTATATATATGATCAAGTAAAAGCTTATTTGAAAAATAAAAATTTCATGATGAAAGAAGAATCGGGGAAAATGTCAAAATGTTTAATAACATCATAAAAAATAAGCAAGATATTATATCTTATGATAGTGTGATAAATATGCTATCTAATAAACAAAGGCAAACAATAGAAAAATATAAAAGCCATATTATGTATGATGTGCGAATAATAAATTCATATTTAGAATAAATCGCATTATATTATGATTTTGTAATATAAATAATTTTACTTTTTTTTTTTGCGCAAAAAAATGCTGATATTTATCTTTTTGATTAGCAGTATAATTATTACAATACACATTTGCTTACACACATTACACCGCATTGCACTTCACTGCATTGCACTATATTGCATTTGCATTGTGTTGTATTTAATTTACTAGCACCCTATTTCTTATCTAATTGTAGTTTTATTAGTTGTTTCAAATCAATGGGACATAGAACAAAAAATTCTTTTAGAAAAGATGATTTTAGTATTAATAAAAACCAAATTCTCGGAAGATTTGGCTTACGTTACTATAATAAAGGGGAAATAAATGGGATAAATTGCGAGAATGATGGTCTATATTATCCAGCTAAACAGTTAAATGATATTAATAAATACAACAGATATGTAAAAACTGAAAATTATCAGGAAATTCTAAGAAAATCTGAAAACAGAATACAATGCAATGTAACTACAAAACATATAGGTTATATAGATAGGCAAAATTCTTATATAGATAAAAACAATACATTAAAAAAATTAAATGAAACTGATATAATAGTTAATGTGAATGGAGAGGAGATCTTGATTACTATTCCTCTAAATATACTAAAGAGTTTTATAGGAACCATACATTGCGATCTAAGAAAGGTGGACAATCATAACAGTAAAATAGGTGACTATGATAGTATGACAGATTATGATAAAGAAATAGTTAAAAGCAAAATAGATGCTTATATATATGATCAAGTAAAAGCTTATTTGAAAAATAAAAATTTCATGATGAAAGAAGAATCGGGGAAAATGTCAAAATGTTTAATAACATCATAAAAAATAAGCAAGATATTATATCTTATGATAGTGTGATAAATATGCTATCTAATAAACAAAGGCAAACAATAGAAAAATATAAAAGCCATATTATGTATGATGTGCGAATAATAAATTCATATTTAGAATAAATCGCATTATATTATGATTTTGTAATATAAATAATTTTACTTTTTTTTTTGCGCAAAAAAATGCTGATATTTATCTTTTTGATTAGCAGTATAATTATTACAATACACATTTGCTTACACACATTACACCGCATTGCACTTCACTGCATTGCACTATATTGCATTTGCATTGTGTTGTATTTAATTTACTAGCACCCTATTTCTTATCTAATTGTAGTTTTATTAGTTGTTTCAAATCAATGGGACATAGAACAAAAAATTCTTTTAGAAAAGATGATTTTAGTATTAATAAAAACCAAATTCTCGGAAGATTTGGCTTACGTTACTATAATAAAGGGGAAATAAATGGGATAAATTGCGAGAATGATGGTCTATATTATCCAGCTAAACAGTTAAATGATATTAATAAATACAACAGATATGTAAAAACTGAAAATTATCAGGAAATTCTAAGAAAATCTGAAAACAGAATACAATGCAATGTAACTACAAAACATATAGGTTATATAGATAGGCAAAATTCTTATATAGATAAAAACAATACATTAAAAAAATTAAATGAAACTGATATAATAGTTAATGTGAATGGAGAGGAGATCTTGATTACTATTCCTCTAAATATACTAAAGAGTTTTATAGGAACCATACATTGCGATCTAAGAAAGGTGGACAATCATAACAGTAAAATAGGTGACTATGATAGTATGACAGATTATGATAAAGAAATAGTTAAAAGCAAAATAGATGCTTATATATATGATCAAGTAAAAGCTTATTTGAAAAATAAAAATTTCATGATGAAAGAAGAATCGGGGAAAATGTCAAAATGTTTAATAACATCATAAAAAATAAGCAAGATATTATATCTTATGATAGTGTGATAAATATGCTATCTAATAAACAAAGGCAAACAATAGAAAAATATAAAAGCCATATTATGTATGATGTGCGAATAATAAATTCATATTTAGAATAAATCGCATTATATTATGATTTTGTAATATAAATAATTTTACTTTTTTTTTTGCGCAAAAAAATGCTGATATTTATCTTTTTGATTAGCAGTATAATTATTACAATACACATTTGCTTACACACATTACACCGCATTGCACTTCACTGCATTGCACTATATTGCATTTGCATTGTGTTGTATTTAATTTACTAGCACCCTATTTCTTATCTAATTGTAGTTTTATTAGTTGTTTCAAATCAATGGGACATAGAACAAAAAATTCTTTTAGAAAAGATGATTTTAGTATTAATAAAAACCAAATTCTCGGAAGATTTGGCTTACGTTACTATAATAAAGGGGAAATAAATGGGATAAATTGCGAGAATGATGGTCTATATTATCCAGCTAAACAGTTAAATGATATTAATAAATACAACAGATATGTAAAAACTGAAAATTATCAGGAAATTCTAAGAAAATCTGAAAACAGAATACAATGCAATGTAACTACAAAACATATAGGTTATATAGATAGGCAAAATTCTTATATAGATAAAAACAATACATTAAAAAAATTAAATGAAACTGATATAATAGTTAATGTGAATGGAGAGGAGATCTTGATTACTATTCCTCTAAATATACTAAAGAGTTTTATAGGAACCATACATTGCGATCTAAGAAAGGTGGACAATCATAACAGTAAACTAGGTGACTATGATAGTATGACAGATTATGATAAAGAAATAGTTAAAAGCAAAATATGTTGAGGTAAATAGTTAAAAGCAAATAATGTTGAGGCTTTAATAAATTATTTAAACGAGAAAAAACTAACATATGTTTTAGATAAATTAAATAGCATAAGATTACTAGATAGACTAAAAAGAAGGGGAGGCGATTATACTTTAGATGTATTTGCGCCGCCACTTAGCCACTTTAAAGATTTCAAGCCAGAAAACTTATATGTTTATAACGGCGAAAATGAAAGAAGAGAAAAACCTAATTATAGCGAAATAAGATTAGATTCTAATGCTGTAATAACATGGGGCAAACCAATAACTATATATGATAATACTTCTGATAGCAAAAAAGATAACTTAGTTATAACAGATCCAACAAAAATATTTCTATATATCGGTCATAATAAAACGAATAATAAACTAGTAAAATTAGATCTTAGTTCTTTAGATAAGAGTGAAAGCATATTAGCACATAAGATGCTATCATCAAGCATAGAAAATGGCACTGGCTTTAGTTGCGTCAAATTTGACGCTAATTCGCTGCGCAAGTTTTTCGCAATGTGGGTGTTTAAAATGGATAAAGCTAGCAAAGAAAATAAAGATAAAAATATAGCATATATACTTGCTGCTAATTTAATTGATTACTGTTTTACCGGAGAGGAAAAAAGTGATTGTTTAAATTATAATAAATTAATATGCGAAAGATTATCTTTTTCGCCCTATATTACTATATTAACGCTAATCGCGCCTTGCGTCGGATTATTAAGCGACACAGAAGTAGAAAACTGGGATTGTAAATTCAATCAAAAAGATATTTCAGATGCTAAAGTCATATATAAAGAAACGCTACAAAAGGCCCTTAGAAGCGCGAGAAAGATAGATCTCACGCCAAATATAAGAACTATAGAAGAATTAATAGACACATATATATCTTTCTGCTCATATAGATATAACAAAATATTTAAAAACAATGAAGTAACTGGGTGTTGCATGTTAGTAACAGATATAATAAGATATTACATTTTATCTGAGGAAAATAAAGAAGAAGTATCACATCTAAGAGACTTCGTTATGAATTACATATATTCTCGCAGAGATATTAACAGAGATAGTTTGCTGAAGAAAATGAAACAAATAAGCAGTATAAATGATGATTTCTTTAGCAAATTTCTTGATAGCGACGCTATTTTAAACACAATTAATAACTCTAATAGAAACAGATATGAGGAAAATCGCACATTATTATTTTTTCTCTATCTTCTGACACAGAAAAGCAGCTAAGTTTATTTTTACATAGTGTTATTTTTTTTCTGCAGGCCTCAAATATATATATATAAAATTTTTTAATTTTATCTGAATTAACATAAGAAATCAGAAATACTAAAAGCAAAAATCCAATAACTGATATTAGTATTAATAAAGTAGAATAATGTTCAGAATGATAAATTGGCATATTATACATTCTTATATATTAGTATTAAAATAAATATAATTTAGTATTATACTTATAATATTTATTATTAACTAATATTATAATCAAAAAAGAATTCATGTAAATAACATCAAATAAATATTTTTTTCTGTTAAATTTGCGCAAATTTAGATTAGCATAAAAAAAAAATAAATTAATTATATTACTTTTTATAAGGCGGTCTAATTAAAATATTTTTTTATTAATCTAAATTTAGCAAAAAATAAATAATTAATATTATTCATTTTTTTTTTTGTTAATAATAAAGTTTATAATTATTGAATTATTATAGAATTAAAGGTTTTAAATATATATGCTTCTAATATTTTACTGATAAAAATACGTATTTTTGTTTCAGTTTCACCATCTCTTATATAATCTATACATAGCATGTAAACTATACAAGATGTAAGTTTTTTATTAATTTGTTTTATTTCTTCTCTATTATATTTATATTGAGGAAAATCATAATCAAAACTTCTCCGACTTCTCGTTTGGTATCGGTGCGATACCATACAGTATCGGTATCGAGATAATGGTATCGAAAGTATCGTTTGTGTTGGTATTGTTTGGTCTCGGTGCGATATCTTACAGTATCGATATCGATACTAGTATCAAAAGTTATCGGTTATGTTGGTATTGTTTGGTACCGATAGTATCATTTGCTATTGCAACTCGGGTCATCATGAGAACTTCCATGTTATTTTTATAAACGATTTGTAATTTGAGATAGTAAATTCGTATAATATATGAGATATATATGTGGCTCATTTATTATAGAAAAAAAAAAAAGTTCTCTAATCTGGTTGTATGACATGTTTATCATTTAATTTCTCATCTGGTATCTTTGTTTTCATTTAAATAATTGTGTGGTACCCCTTCTGTATTTTAATTTCTCATCTGTTATCCTTATTACAATTTTTAGAACCGTGATTAAAAGGAAAAAAAAGATTTTTTTCAACATTTATTTCTATATTAAATATTTACAAATTATTAAATTATGTTAAACAGTGTATAAGGGCGGACAAAAAGGTAAGGGAGGGCGGTTGTATTCGGTGTAACTACCCCCTTCTCCTACCTAAAAAACTTCAAACTTTAAAATATTATTGATAAAATTAATAAGATAAGAAAATATAAAAAAATTTATGTAACCATGTTATAATCTTTCTAAAATCATTCTAAATATCAAATGAAACAGTTGTTTTATTATGAAAAAACGCAAACGTTATTTTTTATATTTTTTTAGGTCGGACTACCCCCCAAAGAAAAATGACCTGAATCAGCCCCTGCAATGAGTAATTTTCCAAGTCGTTATCCTAACTCTATCGAACTTTTATTCTATTCAAGTGAAAATTTTCACGAAAACCCTCCTATTAAATTTGAAATGGAAAAATACCAAAAAACAAAAAGATCCAAAAATGCAGGAAAAACTGACACATTAGCATGGTGGAAGCAGCATGCAGCGGAACTTCCTATCCTTTCGGGTGTTGCAAGATCTTGGTTGGCAACTCCACCAACCTTTGCATCATCTGAAAGAGCATTTTCTGCTTATGGCCTTGTCATCACTGATCGTAGATACAATCTCAATAGATACAAGGCAGATAAGCTCGTATTTATAATGCAGAACTATTCCGCTCTTGAAAATTACATTGGAAAATGGCCTATCGAACAAGAAAATGAAAGTGACATAGAACATGAATCAGACTTATCTTTGCCAATATTATTAGAAGAAAATTCTAAAATACCAACGAAAGTTAGGCAAATGAAAAAACAACGAATGGACGATAGCCAAAGTATTGTAGATTATTAAAAAACAAGAACTAAATCTCTAAAAAGCAATTGTATTTGTGTTTAGTTTATAACAAATTCAATAAGTCACATTTAAATTTTTTGTTTTATTGAGTCTCGATTCGAGACCATGCGATACTATACGATTCTTTTTATTATCGGTATCGTTTGGTATCGAAGCGATACTGATAGTATCGATATTGAAACATAGGCGATACCACGCGATACGGTATCGACTTCTCGGTATCGACTTATCGATACCGAGAAGAATGGTCTCGTATCGCGTGGTATCGCTTATGTTCCAATGTTACCAATACAATGTTACCAATTACAATGTTCCAATACTACCAAAAGGTAGTAGACACCGATTATCTGGTGTCTACTACCTGTTGGTGATGATTTGTGTGTTCAGTACTACCAGAGCTTCAAATCTCATCAATATGATGCGTAGCGATGTGGAGTCGATGGTGCAGGATGAAACGTTACCTGACGCATGGTGTTTTGAGTCTGATAAATAAAAAACCTCCCTACTCTAAGGCACCAAAGTCATCATTGTCGATGAACCGTTGAAGCACGATTTAGAAAAGTTCGTTATGGACTACGTGCCGGATCTGTGTCCTTTTTCCGTCTCCACCAAACAACTACTCTTTGGAACGGTGTAGAAGTCTAAGATTTCGCATTCCGCGATTTCAAACGGAATGACGAAATCTTTCTGTATAGCAGAGGTGTTTAGCGCGGCTACCGACTTTAATCGCGTGTGTCCCACACGAATCAGTGTCCATCGCAACAGAGATGTGTGGGATTGGCGAGGAAAACTTGGCAGAGTTTGCAACAGTAAGCTTGTATTCCGTAGTTTTCTGACACACTGTTGCTTATGTCTATAAACTAGTTTATAATTGTGTATAGTTTTTTTTAAACATTTAGACATTCATGAAGAACAAACCATCTACTACCGAAAAGTTATATGTTGCTCACTTTGCCAATCGAGCTGCTGCTTCGATCAGTTTGAGAGTGGGTGAGAAGTTCAATATCCGCAGAAAAACCGAGAACCCCTCAACAAAAGATCTGAGAGCTTGGATTACACAAACCTCCAAACACATTGAAGAGGAGTTCTCAGTTAAGTATGAGAATGATGAACTTGCTCGGTTAAGTATGTGATGATGTGTGGTTATAACAAAATATAATTCAAGTGGTGTGGTGTTTTTTTTATATAAGTCCTAATTTCGTTAATTAGCACGTGACATTAAAAATACTGGGTAAGAGTGTTGGGGGAGGGGGTTGGGTAATAGTACTGGTAAGAGTTTTAAGTAATAGTATTGGGTAATAGTACTGGGTAAAGATAAGGATAAATAAAAGCCCAAATGTAAAATGTACAAACAAATATGGCGCTAGTGCACTTTCGCACCCCCCTTTTTTTATTGCAGATTATGATAGGAAATTTCATGCTGATTCAGAAAAATATAAAAACATGGACCTGAAAATCAACGGAAAGTGCTCTAATTCGAAGTCAAAGTTGTAAAAAATCCCACTAAAAACCCTAATATTCGCCATTTTTTAAAAATCTCTTTCAAATCGCTTTCATTTTTGACGATAATTAACAACCGTCACATTGCGTATTAAGAAGAGCTGGTTTCCATCAGCCTTAGGATTATTATTTAAGAGTATTTTAACGAAAAGGTTATAACGTAATGAAATTATTGGAAGATTTCGAAATTCATTGTGTACAATGAATATGCCGCATGCACAGTGATGCAATTTTTTTACGCTAATTACAACAATTACTTCCTAAAATCTTGCATATAAGATCTATCAAAATAAATCAGTAAAAAATCGCTTTAAAGTATTTCAATTCACATTAGCTCCTTCTAAACTTCATGGCTCTTCGATTCCCCTCAATGATTGATTTTGATTCTACTTCCCTGGTCCAAATTGGATTAAGATTTGCAAACAATTTGGACGCTACCATTCGTTGGTGCAGAGAGTTTGGTTTGATTGCAGAAACAATGCATTGTCCTTTATGTGCCAAACCTTGCACACAGCAAAATTACTCACGGGCTGTGGATCATGTTATTTGGAGATGTACAGTGAAACGCTGCAAAAGAACTTTCAATATAAGGAAAGGGAGTTTTTTGGAAAAATCTCATTTGGAATTATGGCAAATTATTGACATAACGTACATATGGTGTAGAAGCGCCGGGTCGAGCCGAGGATTATCTTATGAGGATATAAAACATGAATTGAACATTGGCAGTCAACATTCAGCTGTTGATTGGAACCAATTTTGCCGAGACGTCAGTGTTTCCTATTTTATCAACCATCCGGAACCAATAGGAGGACCAGGGCGTGTTGTTGAGATTGATGAATCTCTGTTCTCAAAAAGAAAATATGAAGTCGGGCGCTTAGTACCACAGCAATGGATATTCGGTGGTTATGAGCCGGGAACAAAGAAAGGTTTTTTAATTCCCGTAGCAAATCGTGACGAAGCAACTTTAATGCCAATTATATATCAATGGATCCTTCCAGGTTCAATAGTATGGAGTGACATGTGGAGTGCATACAAAAACTTACCATCGCCCGCATACCTACATGGCACAGTTAACCACAGTCTTAATTTTGTTGACATTCAAACAGGTGTAACAACAAATCAAATTGAAGCGATGTGGTGTAGAGCAAAAGCGAAAATTAAAGCAATGATGGGACCTACCAACCGTGAGATGATTCCAGACTACTTGGCAGAATTTATGTGGGCGCAGCGTTTCAGTGAACACCGTTTCTTTCATTTTTGGAGTGAAGTTGTTTCAAGCTATCCTGTCTAACCTCCGCTAACAAACGTTGTCTTTGTCAACCTTATTTTAACATACTAGAAAACTATTTTAAATCGGTTTATAAAAATGAAAAATTAGCAGTTACAAAATTATAAAAACGTTTTAATAAAAGTGGCTGCTTTTGTAATAGTTGTGTGTTTAAAAACTGCATTTGTTACAGGAAAGTTTTAATTTTAAGTAATAAAAGCCAAGCCATTAATGGAAGTGGTTTTTGTATAATGGAATTAAAACTAAACATGTTAAGAATATGGCGAATATAAGCGTTTTGGTAGGGCTTTTTTGTTCTTCAAGTCAAAGTTAGAGCACTTTGGGCTGGTGAAAAAACAAAATGAATACCAATTTTCTTTATAAAAAACAACGATCTTTCATAATCTGCAATAAAAAAAGGGGGTGCTAGCACCCAAAAGTACATTACTTGCATTATAGTTTATTCTCTAACAAATCAAAAAACGGCTATTTTCATAGCCACAAAAAATTGCGCAAGATAAAAATACTTTAACGACTTTCTTAACGTAAAAACCATGCTTTTAACGTATTGCTTTTGTAAGCTAAAAGATCATTAACTTGTTATTCTCAAAACGGCGAATATTAGGGTTTTTAGTTTCCTATCATAATCTGCAATAAAAAAAGGGGGGTGCGAAAGTGCACTAGCGCCAACAAATATATTGTTAATATATATATAGTACAACGGTATATAGTATATATAACGGAAAAATAATATATAATAAATACAACTATGTTGTGTGTATGTACAGCTGCGGACAAAACTACGTGAACGATTGCAAATAATTTTTTTTAATGAAATTTTCAATGTCTTAAAATAAGTTTATAGTTTAATACTATATATGGTTGGATAGAGCGTTTTTTGCTCTATAAGACTGTGTAAAGTGTATTCTCTAATAATTTGTTTAAAATTGATCATATCTAACTGTCCAAAAAGCATCAAATATTTTGCGCGACAAAACCACGTGAACGATTATGCAAACGTAAAAGAATAATTTTACTAACATCAACAAATAATAGATTCTAAAAAAAACCAAACATTAATATTTAGTTGCATAGCTTTCAGAATCGATAACGGCCTTGCACCGTCTTGGCATGGATTCTACAAGAGTTTCTTGTAACTGTTTTGATAATGCCACCCATTAATACTGAACGGCTCGAAAAAGTTCATCCGGTTTTACCCCCAGATTGCAAATTAACCTGTAGGAAAATCAAATTACTGATATCTAAAAATTTTAATTGATGTTGATAATGTAAGTCCGTGCGGAATGTTAAACAGATCGGTTGAACATAATGATGTTAACAACGTATCTCAAGGTGTTGACCTTATATAACTTAACATACTACTGTCTCATCTGCAATTCGCGTTCATATTTTATAGACTTTCGGGCTTTTTTTTTTCCGAACTTTTATTCGAGCTTATATTTTCGGGTTAATTGTAATCGGCTTTACTTGTTCGGGTCTTTTCTCAGTAAATTTTCATTTTACATAATTTCATTTTTAAAAATTTTTCTTAAATATTTTCATTACTTAATGACAAAATTTGAACTATAGAAAATGCGAGAAAAAGCAACGTCAGCGAAGTATAAACGAATGATCAACTAGATTTTGAAATGTTAAAAAAGAAACTTATAGAACGAAAAATTATCATCAACAGAATGAAGATCTAATAAAGATTTTATATTATCATCTAGAAATGAAGATATAGCGGCACTACTACAGTTCCCCCTCCCCCCCCCTCCCCCCCCTCCCCCCGCCGCCCCCATTTTTTTTTATCATTGATTATGATAGAAATATTATACTGATTCAGAAAAATATAAAAACATAGACCTGAAAATCAACGGAAAGTGCTCTGATTTGAAGTCAAAGTTGTAAAAAATCTCACTAAAAACTCTTATATTCGTCATTTTGAAAATAATAAGTTAATGATCTTTTTGCTGACAAAAGCAATACATTAGTAGCATGGCTTTTATGTTAAAAAAGTCGTAAAAGTATGTTTATCTATTTTTTTGAGGCAATGAAAATAGCCGTTTATTAATATATTAGGGAATAAACTTTATTGCAAGTAATGTACTTTTGTAATAAATTTTAAAAAAGAATTCAACAGTTTTTTTTTCCTAAAAGAAGAACTTTTGAAACTTATTTCATTGTTGTTTTATCACATGTAAAATTTAGAAAATGTAACCTTCAAACTGTTCTTTTTAATAAAAAAAAAACCAGCGTACGATACAATTATAATTATTCATCAATTTGTCTAAATTCTCAAATTCCATTTTCAACCTTTGTTTGAAATTTTTCATTAATTTCATTTCGTTATAACACTTTCGTTATAATACTTTAAAATAATAGTGAAAAGGCTGATGGAAACCATGTCTGTTCATTACGCAATGTAACGCTAATTAATTTTCGTTAAAAATGAAAGCGTTTTGAAAAAAAATGGCGAATATTAGGGTTTTTAGTGAAATTTTTTACAACTTTGACTTCGAATTAGAGCACTTTCCGTTGATTTTCAGGTCTATGTTTTTATATTTTTCTGAATCAGCATAAAATTCTCTAACATAAATAATCATAAAAAAGGTGGAGGGGGGGAGTGGAGGAACTGCAGTAGCGCCGATTTAGCTTAGCTCGGGCGTCTTGAAAATATTTTTGTTTCAAGAAATTACAAGACGAGATCTCGAAATGACGCTGAGTTTCAAGAATAGTTTCGATGGAGATATGGTTTTTACAACTTTCAAGAATTTGTTTCGAGATTTTACGAGAAGTATCGAGATTCTCGATTGAGAATTAGCCACTAATATTCCCTTCTCAAAACATGACAATATTACGAGAATAACGAGAAAATTGACGAGATTTTAAGGCGCTACTCGACTTTCGCACCCCCCTTTTTCATGATTGAATCTGATAGAGAATTTTATGGTTTTACGGTTTATTTTGTTTACAAAGCAAAACATTGCTAACCTGGTTTTTACTATAAAAAAGTGTCTTTTGACGCGAATGCTCTTTCGAGTGTAATCAGACAGACAGGCGACGTATAAAACATGTTACTCTTGTGAAACATATAATTCCTTCTTGTGAATTTTAATTTTATAACAGAACTTTAAATTATTTTTTCAGAAAAAATTGTTTCCTAATATATAAAGCACAAAGTTTGTGTGTACTTTATACAAATCTAGTTTTGATCCGTATTACAGCAAATTTTGTACAGACCCCTCATTTTACCTGGAAAAGATCATAGGCTGCTTTTCGTCTCAGAATTTTGACCCTAGGGGATACTTTATTTACTAGGATTCCCCTAATTTGCTACACTGGATACCCCTAGGAAGCAAAGTCTCACAAAGTTATCTGTAGCAAAAGTTGTAATTGTGACTTTTCTATAATATCTTTTTAAGTATATTTTGGAGATTTTCATTTTTGTCCCGGGGAGCGCCGGATACTAACCAGCTAAATATTATTTAAAAAGGTAATTGAAAAGAA
>NW_028324311.1:643546-741046 GCF_058129835.1 Hydra viridissima
GGCTTACCTATTATCTGTAAATGATATCTATTAATGCAAGTATATAAACCATCTTACTATTTACAATAGCATATACCTTACTATTATCAATTCATCCACAATTTGCTTATGATATCACCATATCACCGATTATGATGTATGCAGAGGGTTGATATTTGATCATATCGTACTCAACACCATCTTCATCCTCACTCTCATTTGGTTTCCAATAAGAAACTATATATATGGCACTGTTCATTTTTTTAATGCAAAGAAGTCTGCAATTGTATATATCTTGGCAATTAGTATCAGCATCATGTCACAAGTGGCATACATTTATTCCAACAGCAGTACCATTGAGAATGTCTTCAATATCTGCAGTTGTATTACTTTCCAAATCAGGAAAAATTTGCTTCATTAGCTGAGGCATGCAAGTTTTTAATATTTTTTCCACTTTGGGATGTGCAGTCTATTTCTCCAATAGCCAGGTATTAATCCTCTAGGCAAGGAACGGTTGTCCAAAAAGTTAAAGTTCTTTGAATCACCTTTAAAAAAAAAACTATGAATAACTATTTACAAACGAATTCTATGCATGCAATGCAAAGAACTCGTTTAAAAGTTTGAAACAAGTAAGCTAATCAACAACTTTTTTATGTCCAGAATTCTTTTTTTTTATATTCCAAATCATATTCTTATCAACAAAATAGTATTAGAGTAAAAATATAATAAATTTTTTATATTTATTTACCTTTACTGTCCTTGGCAAGTAGTGGTGATTGTGTCTAAGGGATGAAGGTGACACTTCAGTTCATTTAATGATTTCTGCAAAAAAGTGTTTAACTTTGTTATCGTTGCATGGTTCACTGGCACTCTGTCACTCATTATATGAGCTATGTTGCCTATAATAGTGCTTTGTACATCTGTATCTTGTTTCTGGTAAAAGTCACTATACATCTTAGCAAGATTATCCACAGACTTTGTAATGTGACTCATGTAGTCATAAGCTGTACCTTGAGCAAGTTGATCAATTGCTACAACCAAACATAAGGATTTAGTTGTTAAGTGCACAACGTTCACATGAACCCCCTCTAGGGTTGTAGCCCTTATAATAAATGAAAAGACTTTCTTATATCTGGTGTTTTGTACTTTTTGCTGCATTTCTTCTATCTTCTCCTGTAACATAGCATGTCATTCTGAAGGGCATAAATCTCCGCATTCTTTTCAGCAATATGTTGGCATAAGATGGTTTCTTCATTACACAACTTTGTTTGGGCAAATTCTAGTTGTTTTCTTAATCAAAAATTTTCAATTTGAAGCTTATTCAACTGTAAGTTTAAACATTGTACTTTTAACTTATTCCTTAAACTTCTAATTGTTTTGTCTTTGGGAGTGATAGTCTCATTGAGATATCTAAGTGTTGCCCTTACCTTGAACTTTTTCTTTAACATCTTTTCATTTTCTCTATGCTTTCGCATTTTGGTAGCAATTTCAATAGCCAAAATACTTAACCATTGTTTTTGGACTTTAGTTCTAGGAGACAAGTGGTCAGCTCTTAACCAGGATAATGATGGTCTTGAAATCAGATAAAGATAAATTAAATATATGTTTAGGAGATGAGTTAGCTGACAAAGATGAAATAGTGTTTTTTGAATATGGGGTTGACTGTAATGACTGTGTTGTGGGCAATACTATCATTTGACACAAGAAATGCTCATTGCAAAAGGCAACAAAATGTTTAGAATCTCTTAAAAATTGCATGCCCAGTTTTTTGTTTCTTTAACAAGAAGTTTAATATGACCTCTTGAAGCCTTAAAGCTTATTGACTTGTTCGATAGTTATTTTTTGTGATTCATGATGGCTAATGAATATAAACAGTTACTATGTCTATTAGGGAAGGCAATGAGAAGTTTGATGCTGCATATTTTTTTGCTGCTCCATAAAATACACGCATTTTCTCTTTGGACCCTATGATACCTTAAAATGTTAAATATAATAATTTTTAAATGCGTTGTTTAATTTGATATTTTTTTTTTTTTCTAAAACAGAAATAAGTGTTTTCTGTTTTAGACAAAAACACATGAGTTGCTTGATAATATGACAAAAGTACACATAATTATTAATTGATAATAATTATGAGCAATTTTTTCATAACATAAATATTATTTGCATGCTAAACTTCTTTTCAAAAAAAATGACCATATGATACATCATTTAATACATACCATCTGATACTTTATTCACTCTAATAATCATAAAAAATTGATCATAATAAATTATCAATTAGCTAAAATATAAAATTAAACTAATAAACTATAGCCTATTTTTATTAGAATAATATAGCATTATTGATAATATCAAAAAATAACAAAAAAAAGTTATTTCATTATGACAGTTATAATAATTATGATAATCCATAATAAACTTGGCAAAGGGATATTTAATCAGAGGTGCATCATTTGGATAGTTTTTTTCAAGTTATAAGCTATTATAATGATATTCATTCTTGTTTTTAAAGAAATTGGCTACTATGATGATTTATTTCATTTCATAACAAAATCGTCGTGAGGACCCCCCATCCCCATAATATTGCGGAAAATGTTAAGCTTAGATACCAATTCTGCTACAAAAAATTAGGCGTCTGCTGCATAATATTTTTCAATCAAATTTTGCATGCGCATAAAAAATTACTTTTTAAACTGGGCTCAATACATTTAAAAATAGATTCAACATACTTCGATATCAATTTTATATCTGAACTACAACGACGTTTTTCAGAACATTAAATTCAATAATAGCAGTGGTAACTGCAAAAAAAAAAAAAAAACACAAAAATGAAGTTTAACTATTCTACTTTTTAAAAAAGTAGTATTTTGATATGAAATTCTAAAAAACAACATGACAAAATGCATTCTTACAACACAAACGCCAAGCACGCAATTTTAAAATGGTACCATATATTGATTACGAAATCGGTGCCTTAAACTGGCGAATACGCACATACCTCGTCTTAAAAAACTAAAAAACAATATTTTATTAACTACTATTTATAACCCTCAGGAAGCATCATCATATTTAAATAAACTTAAATATATCTAACAGTGATAACAATATAGTAGGAGTGTAAATGTTATTTAAATGAAAAATGGCGTAAAATTAAAACAATTAGGAATTTTTATTGTTTTCATTAATGAGTGACTAAGCCAACAATAATAAAAGTTCATTCAAATTTTATTTGATTTAATTTCTACAAAAAAATAAAACAAATAAAATAAAATTAGAAAAAAAATCTTTAAAAGTGGTTTTTGCATCAAATTTACCAGAACACGATCTGGTAGGATGCTGTCGAAAGATAGTTATAAAAAGCATTCTTATCGCGTGAAAAAAATCCAGATTCTCCAATTGTGATTTCAACGAAGTTTTTATGATCATCTCATTCTTTATATACTTTCGAACTCTATATATATTTTCTGTTAAGAGATAAAAGTGACCAGTGCAGTTATATTACAGTATATCAGAAAATAATCACTTAGTGACGTCAACGTAATGAAAAATATTTAAAGTTTTCTAAGGAGAAGCATATTTCATAACACACAAAATAAATTCCTTTTTTTTCTGAGTAACCTCCCTGTAAAACCTTGTTTTCTTCAAACTGAAATATTGATACTTAGTTTTACCTTAAACTGAACGTCTGAAAACATTGTCATGTCTGAGAACATTCAACCAGCTCAAATTTTTCTTCATTCCGCTGTACCTAAAGTTATTAATATCCATGCACCATTATTTACATAGCGGCTAAAAGATCTGGGTGTGTATTCACCGAACTTTCATAACTCTTTCGCAGCTCAACTAAGGTTACGGAAATCGTACGTCATGCAACTATTTGGAATTCCCCAATATTTAGCAGCATTTCTGTAAAGTTAGGGTTGAGCATGAGTTGCCCTGAACTTACGCAAAAACTTACGCTAAAAAGCAACCATGGTGATTTTTTTTTTTTTTTTTTAATAAACCCTTATTAATATATATAATTTATGCATGTTAAGATACTTAATATTATATTAAGCTAAAAATAGAACTACATATGCATCATAATAATGTAACGCCATTTATATTATTTAGTGATTTTAAAGTTACGCCAATTTTACATACATAACTTTATAGCTTAAATTGAGCTGAGGAAATTTTTAAAAAGTTTGACGAATACCATTTCAGTTTGGTAAATACCGGTAGTTGAGGGCTGAACTTAAGCAAAAACTTACGAAAGTTTTTTTAAAGCGCAACTGCGCAAGTTTCATAAATACAACATTTACGGTTGTAAACTTACGCCAAACTTTCGCAAAAAAAAAAGGGCCGTTGAATAATCTCCTTAAAACTGTTTTATAAAGTGCAATATGTCTTTGTACAAACCAAATCGAATACCTTGGAAACTTTTAGGCTCCGCTTTAAATTTAAATAAAAACTCCACAGAGTATATAAAAAAGCTTCTTTTCGTATACTCATGATGAATCGTTTCATACCACATGTTGCTTCAATAGTCTACTTAGTTGTATACAGTTCCGTGATAATACCGTTACTAACTTAACGCGTTAGCAAAAAAACATATTTAAGAATAACTCATTTAAAGTTTCAAACCCTTAGAAAACAAAATATTTCAAACCATGAATCAATACAATTAAAAAGGAGAATTTTCTTTCTATTATATTTTTTAAATATTAATTTTTTTTGCAGTTCACTAGACTTTTATCCTTCTACAGCCAATGATATATTAAAAGTAACTAGATGTCTAACTTTCGCGTATTTTTTGAAGCAAAAATCGGCCTTTATGAGGGGCAAATTTAAAAAATCTTAAGCGTCGTATTTGTTTTGTTTTGATTAATAGCGTAAAGATTTTGCCCCCAATAATGGTCGATTTTTGCTTCACTTTTTCTTACGCCGATTTACGGCAGTTAGACATCTAGTTATTCTTAACATATCATTGTCTACAGCATATTTTGTATAAACATATTCTAAGTTTTTTAACCAATGGCTTTTATCTTAATCTTTAAATCATTTATTTTATTGCTAAAACTTAACGGTAAGCTTATGGAAATCAGTTATTTCTACTGTGAAACGTATCTTGAATAAATACTCATGAACAACAACAAAAACAACAACAACAATAATAATAATTACAATAATGAGTTTTGAATATTATTATTATTATTATTTTTATTATTATTATTACTATTATCATTATTATTATTTTTATTATTATTAATATTATTATTATTATTATTATTATTATTATTATTATTATTATTATTTTTATTATTATTATTATTATTGTTATTATTATTATTATTATTATTATTATTATTATTATTATTATTATTCTTATTATTATATTACTATTATTATTATTATTATTATTATTATTATTATTATTATTATTATTATTATTATTATTATTATTATTATTATTATTATTATTATTATTATTATTATTATTATTATTATTATTATTATTATTATTATTATTATTATTATTATTATTATTATTATTATTATTATTATTATTATTATTATTATTATTATTATTATTATTATTATTATTATTATTATTATTATTGTTGTTATTATTATTATTATTATTGTTATTATTATTATTATTATTATAATTATTGTTATTATTATTATTATTATTATTATTATTATTATTATTATTATTATTATTATTATTATTATTATTATTATTATTATTATTATTATTATTATTATTATTATTATTATTACTATTTTTATTATTGTTATTAACAATTACAATAATGAGTTTTGAATGAGTTATTCATAACAACAATAATAGTAATGATAATAATAATAATAATAATAATAAGAATAATAATAATAATAATAATAATAATAATAATAATAATAATAATAATAATAATAATAATAATAATAATAATAATAATAATAATAATAATATTAATAATAATAATAATAATACTAATAATAATAATAATAAAGTTTTGTATTGGATACGAGCCAAAGCCTGCTTACAGGCATAAAAATGCCAAACATATCTACATACCTTCATAACTTTTAGTTGTAGGCTTTTTAGCCTTTAAGTCATTTTTATAATGGATGCTATTGTGCTAACTACCGGGCAAGTGCTGAGAAAACGTCAACGAAATCCGAAACGGACAAAGAGCATGCTGGAGATTCTTATTGACGGTGTTTCAAACCATAAAAATATTATAATGTAGTAAGTATTAAGCGATAGAGTAAATGATGATAAAAAATGTGTGTGGAAGAAAATAAACAACGAAGTTTTCAAATTCAATACAACAGGAGCTACGAAAGAATGGCAGCAATGCCGAGACAAATTTACTCAGCTTAAATCAAAAATGAAGCAGAAGGAGGCCGTGAAAAGAAGTTGCACCATAAAAACTGGTGGAAGCAGTTCCCATTAAATACCTTATCTCACATCACTTGACACTCAGTTAAGTGCTCTTCTTTTCAGTGAAGAGACCTCGGGTGTATGTGAGTCATCAAAAACAATGGTAAGTTTTTTTAATGTTAAATCTAAACCTTATCTAATCTAAAAGTTTCAAAAAAACTAAAATGTAAACAGTAAAAATGTGGTGTACAGTTGTGTCCATATAATTACTAGCAATTTAAATTTCTTAAAAATTACTATTTTGATTTCATTCAGGTACAATCGAAGACTCAATTTAAGAAGAAGCTGGTGGTGAGACAAGTAATGCATTGAGTCCACAATAATGAAGAACATACCCCAGTTTTTGAATGAAAATTAACTTTTAACTATGCCTGTAGGAAAACACAATGTGACGGTGGTTGGGACAAGTCAGTGTAATACAAGTTGCAAAGAAAGCTTTGCTTCCTTTTACAGCACTAAAGAAAATGAAGGTGGTCAGGACAACAAATCTCTTAAAATAGTTTCAAATGAAAAAAAAGAGGCCGGTAATGCTCAGATCGCTATGTGGCAACCAGTTACAATATACTTCTCTTCTAAAGGAGAGTATAATGAAATTTTTTTCAATAAAAGTCTTCTGGCCTCAACTCGAAAACTGCGGATGGGAAAAGATTTCATCTTCCGACAAGAAAACGACCCCAAACATATGTCAAAGATATCAAAAGAGTTTTTCATCCAGAAGCAAATTGAGTTACTTGAATGGCTGGCTCAAAGTCCAAATCTCAACCCAATTAAACACCTGCGTACGACGTGATAAAAAGAAAGCTGAGCTTTCTCTAAGAAGCTTGGCTTTAAATCATGGTGTACTTTATAAGAGGCGTATTCATCGTGCCGATGACGTCATAAACTTGAGGCGAGTTTTTTTGAACAGAAAAAAAAACACCTTGTTTTTTTTGTTGCTTTTTTTATCAACAATACACAATAAAATGCAATATATATTTTTTATCAACAATATGCAATAAAATAAAATATATGCAGTAAAATATATAAATAAATATATATAAAATTATCAATTTACATATTTCAGGCATCAGAAAAAAAGGTTTTTTTCTTTGTTGGCCTGTGTTATGAAATACTGAGTTTCAAAATTTTTTGTTTTGGTTCTTTTTCAGGTCTTGGAAAATAAAAATTACAATAGTTTTTAAAGAATATATTTGAAAGTATAACTCATGATTTCTGATTCATGATCAATGAATGGTATCATCAACATCTTTTAATTCTAAATGACATTTTAAAGCACACACTTTTTCTTCACAAAATACTTTCAGAAAAGCTGAAACTTTTTGTCTTTCAATTGGTTTGGGAAACACGGCAATGTCATTAAGTTTAGACATTTTAACCATTTATTTGTGTTATGAGCCCGCAACCCGCAACAAGATACAATATTAAATATTAGGCTTTAATCAAATATATAGTCACTACAATAACGAAAACAAAGTAAGTTAAAAACGCAAGGAATAACAATTAATAAATACGGTTCGCTGAAGCCTTAAAAAGTAAAGAAAGGGAAATGACGTCTTTAGATCAGAGCTTTTAATATACGACAGTCTTCTCCGCTTTTTTTTTTTAATTATAAGAATTTTGAATTAATGAGTGATGTAATCGTTTAGGTATTTTGGTTTTTTAATATTTCGTCCGAATCTTGAAAATCTTCTGTTCTGTATTTCTACGGTAGCAGGGCTTTGAGAAACAAACTGGCCGGGTGTGTCTATTTCTGGTGCATTGATATTTGTGGTGCCATCCAGTGAAGAGTTCTCAAGATCATTATTTGGGGTTAAAACTATTTCACTGGTATCGGTTGATGCATGCCGCCCTTGATTTCCTTGATTGTAGGTATCAGTATCAATAGATATTTGGTCTTTACATAATTCAACGGATTTTTGTTGAACCGGCTCTGCATAACTACTAGATTTTGCCAATGAGTCATTCTCCTGAATTGGAGCAAGATCTCTGGTCGATACTGTATCAACCTTGCCATTTTGAAATCTAACGCTTGCAAAATAGGGAGATATTGTTTCTATCAGCTGGACTTTGTCAACAAGTGGATCTCCCTTCTGTCTGATTTGCCGTCTGTAAAGATTTACAGAATCCTGCTCAGCTAGAAAATCCGGTATTACGGTACCTACAATGGATGAACGTTGAAAGTTCATCATCCTTTGATGTGGTGTTTCATTGGTGGCTGTACAAAGTAGTCAAAGTAGTGAAGTTTTACGCTTTCAAGTTGTGTCCCCCGATCTGTGTGTATTGAAGATGGTGAACCAAATAATGAGAATAGGCTGAGGAGATGACGTATAACAGTATATGCAGTTATATCATAACACGGAAAAGCAAATGGGTATCGTGAGTATTCGTCAACTACCACGAGAATGTATTTATTTGCTGTAGTGGATTGTAGGGAACCAACAAAGTTCATGGATAAACGTTCCCACGGTCTAGTTGACTGAATAAGACGACCTGTTGGAGGCTTATAGAAACGTGGTTTAATTTCTATTCACGTGGTACAGTTCTTAGTTAGTTGCTTAATACCTGTGGTCGAGTAAGGTAAGTTTCGACTTTTGCAATAATGTAGCATTCTTTTAACTCCCGGGTGATATAGTTGGGAGTGGATATAGTGTAATGTTCTTAAGGTGCTTTGTAATGAACAACATCGTGAGAAGGCGTCAGCAGCAGTATTTTCGGGGCCCGGTCTATATGAGATTGTATAGTTGACGTCTGCCAATTCAAAGAGCCAGCGAGTAAGTTTATCGCTTTTAATTTTCGTTGACCCCTGTTTATTAAAAATAAGCGATATTGATCTTTGGTCTGTTACGATGTTAACGAGTGGAACCGAGCTGATTAGATGTTTCCATCATCTGCAGCATTCCACTATAGCTACAGCTTCTTTCTCAACAATCGCATGCTTCTTTTCGGCATTTGTTAGTGTCATTGAAAAGAAAGCCACTGACCTGCCTAGCTGTAGTAATGTTCTTACAAGGGCTTTGTACGAAGCGTCTGTTTCTATAGTTAGCGGGAGTTTAAAGTCAGGGGAGGCCAGGCATGCTTTAACCAGTTTATTTTTAAGCGTTTTGATTGCTACTTTGGCATGTGTGGTTTGGCCCCGGGATGACAAATCTTTCCTTGCTTCAATAAGTGGCAAAGTTAGTTCGGTGCAGTTTTGAATCCATTTGGCGTAATATGCAAAAAAATCCAATCATTCTATTTAGTTCTTGTAAAGTTCGTAGATCTGGCATATTCATTAAGGCTTCGTTTCTCTTAGAGTCGGGTTTTATGGTACCGTTCTCAATAACACCGCCTAAAAATTCTATTTGAGTTTTTTTGAAATTACTCTTTTCCATGTTTATCTCTTTATTGACATCTTTAGCCGCGTTTAGGAACCTTTTTAGGTTTATGTCATGCTCATGGTCATCTTTTCCCCCAATAATCTAATCGTCAAGGTAAGCCTAGGTGTTATCCAGCTCTTTGGTCTGGATAAATTCGTCCATTACTCGTTGAAAGATTGGCACAGCATTAGTGCAACCAAAAGGTAATCTTTTGAACTCGTAAAGTCCACCATTAGCTTCAAATACAGTTAGTTTATAGTCTTCTGGTCGTATTTTTACCTGATGGTATGCGGATTTGAGGTCAATAGTACTAAAAACTTTAATGGCTGCTATTTTAAGTAACATGTCGTTAATTCGTGGTGTTGGGTATGAATCTAATGGCGTGTGTAAGTTGATTGTATTTGAATAATCGATTACTAAGCGATTTTTGTGCCCTGAAGATACCACAAAGCATTGAGCGCGCCAAGGGCTGCGGCTAACTTGAATAATATTTTATTTCAGCATACGGTTGATTTCTTCAGTTAAAAATGGGATATTTTTGCTTCGTCGTGATTTCGTTGAGATAGGCTTAATTTTATTGATATCTACTCCAGGTATTAATGCATATGTGTTACATTTCATGCTGTTTGTAGCAAGACAAAATTTGATTGGTTCTTTATTTCCTTTAAAGCTGATAGTTATGGAAGAATGTTGTGACAGAACGTCCATTCCAATAATTACAGGCGCCACCAAGTTGTCAACGACAAGAAACTGTGCTTTTAGTTTTTCGCGAACCATTAGTAATGAACCTCGAAAAATTCCCTTTACTTTTAGAGTGGTGTGATCTGCCGGTGTCACCTGTGAAGTGCACCGAGTGTCGTAGACAAGGTTCCATTGCATAAGAAGTTCGAAGGTAATGAATGATTTGTCTGGGCCGGTATCCAATAATGCTTTAGTCTTATTTTTGTTTATGGTGACGTCAATTAATCTACTTGGTGAGTTAATTGCGGCTATGGCTGAAGATAGTAGTGTACTCTCATCCTCGTCGTCTGTGCATTTTTCGTTAATTACGGCTGTTTTAGCGTAACTTTTTTTTGTTTTTGACAGACAGATGGTTGACCAGTGACCTTTCCTTTGACAGCTTGCACAGGTAGAGTTACGTTCTGGGCATTTTGCTTTTGGGTATAACTTACCACCGCACCAAAAACAAAGTTTGATAATTGCTTGATTTTTCGTAGCTGCAAAATTTGGTAATACGGTGGAAGCCGTCGTAGTTGTTAAATTGAGAGCATCTTCGGCTGCCAGTTCCATAGTAAGTGCTGTTTTATACAGTACATCTAGATTATCTTCTGTAGATTTTAGTAGTCGCTGTTGAATAGTTGGTGAGAAAATTCCTGCAATAAAAGCATCACATAAAAATAAGTTTCTATGTTGATCGGCGGTGAGAGACTGTGTAGGACACTTTCTGGCAAACTGCTTTTGGTTGCACACAAAGTTTTCGACTGATTCGCCCTCCTGTTGTTTTAGCGATCGAAGTTTGTGACGCATCATGACAGCCGTTGACTGTTTTTTGAAACTTTTGGTCAAGTATTGTTATTGCTTCGTTGAATGAGGTTGAATCTTGAATTAATGTAAAGGCTTTAACTTCGCATAAAACAAATAAAACTTCAAGTTTACCATCTGCTGGTATAACTGCTTTTTCTAAATAAATAGCTAGCATCTTTTTCCAGTAAATATAATCCTCTTCGTTCGGATCGTCACTAATAACTTTTTTAAATATTTTGGCATCCATTTTTATATATTTGATTAAATTGTTATGAGCCCGCAACAAGATACAATTTTAAATATTAGGCTTTAATCAAATATAAAAAGTCACTACAATAACGACAATAAAGTAAGTTAAAAACGGAAGGAATAAACATAATTAATAAATACGGTTCGCTGAAGCGTTAAATTATAAAGGAAGGGAAATGACGTCTTTAGATCAGAGCTTTTAATATACGACAATTTGATTCTAATATATGTAATGCTACGTGTGACCAATTAGCAACTACTTTTTTCCTTTTTAGCAAAAAACTCAAGTTCTAGAGTTTTTTTAGTTATCCAATTATTGCAAATATTTTTTAAAATGTCTACATAATCATATAAAATATATTATCTTTTGTTCGCCATTGTACATCATTTGTCTCAAATTTTTTGAAAAATGCCTGATTTGCCCTGTTACCAATACAAATTATAAAAATCAAACTTCTATAATTAGGGAGTTTTGTCACGTGACATTTTATCGCGGATAAAAAATATATCGAACGTTTTTGAAAAACTTCGTCCAAAAAACGCAACAAATGATTTTATGCAGGTGTCGAAGAATGAAAATCCACCCATGAAAATAAATAGTATATATGTATATACAGATGTTATTTTTTTTAGAAAAGGTTGCACTACAATAATTTTTTTGGGGACATCGTTTTGCTTTAGAATTGATAAAGTTATTTAACTTTAAATATTTCAGTTTTGTTTATATACAAGTAAATTAAGCTAATTCTTTCGTCCCCACATAAAAATAGATTCTGCAACTATTTATTATGTCAATCAGTTTTTTTGTTTGTTTTTGGCAGTCTAATAGGGTGGGTTTTTTGTTTTCTAAGTGGAAATTTTATAAATTTCCCCCGTCTTTAGATATTTATTGTTAACGCAACTTTTTACGCAAGAAAAAAAAAGATAAAGTTTTTTTTTTTCGGCGCCAAAAGTTTAACGAGAAACTTTAAGGAAATATTTCATAAAATGTATATGAATTGAAAATATTAAAACACGAATATCTTTGGAACTAAATAAGCTACAGGAGTGGTTGAAACCATTTTGAAAATAAAATATATTAAGGAATCCAATGCATTTTAAATAAAAAAGATTTACATCGGCTATAAAAATTGCCTAAGCTCCCTACTATAATATGGGACCATCTATTCAATATGGTAATTCTGTTTTTTGAGAGAGTTTTTATTATACAATGAACTCCACAATGAAATGATTCATAATGAAAATTATTATCTAATTTAAGAACAAATAATCGAATTCCTGTGTTATGGAAGAACTCTAATGATTCAATCAATACTTGATTTTCTGTTATAGTATTAAATGTATATCAACTCTATTAAGGTAGTAGTTTTCTATGCTTGTTTTCAAATCATTAAACAATTTTATAACATCTTTAAAATTGAACTCAGACAACTTATCAGGTTGAAAACTTCTAGTTTCTGAAGGAGTTCTTTAAGTAGTTCTGGGACAAGCAGATGGTTTAGGAATGAAACATGTTTTACACACGTAAACACAGGTGGAGGATCACGAGGTCTTTATTTGCCATAATCTTTTGTTTAAACGTATACAACCGGCCAGCGTCTTTCACAAACAATGGTGTCTTTCCTATCTGGTATATTGCCTTTTGGTATAACAGCCAACAACTTTTGGCGCTACTGCAGTTTCTCCCTTCCCCCCCCCCACCCCCTCCTTTTTTTTTTTTTTTTTATGATTGATTATGATAGAGAATTTTATGCTGATTCAAAAAAATATAAAAAGACATAAGTGAAAATGAACGGAAAGTGCACAAGTCAAAGTTTTAAAAAATCCCACTAAAACTCTAATATTCGCCGTTTTTTAAAAATCTATTTCAAAACGCTTTCAGTTTAAAAAAAAATTAATTACCATTACATTGAGCAATGAGCAGAGCTGGTTTCCATCAGCCTTCGTATCATTATTTTGAAGTATTATAACGAAAGTGTTATAACGAAATGAAATTAATGGAAGATTTCAAATAAAGGTTGAACGTAGAATGTGAGAATGTAGAAAAATTGATCAATAATTATTATTGTATTGTACGCTGGTTTTTTTTGTTAAGAAAATGGTAGGAGGGTTATATTTTTTAAATTTTAAATGTATATAATATAAATGTAATTTAAACTAAATAATATAAACTAAATATAATATAATATGATATAAACTAAATTTCAAAATTCTTCTTTTAGGAAACAAAACTGTTCAATTCTTGTTTAAAATTTATTACAAAAGTAAATTACTTGCCATTACATTTTATTCTCTAATAAATCAAAAAACGGCTATTTTCATAGCCTCAAAAAATTGCGCAAGATAAACATACTTTAACGTTGTTTTTTTTTAACGTAAAAACTATGCTATTAATATATTGCTTTTGTAAGCTAAAAGATCATCAACTTATTTTTCTCAAAACGTCGAATTTTAGGGTTTTTAGTTGGATTTTTTAAAACTTTGACCTTGAATTAGAGCACTTTCCATTGATTTTCAGGTCTATATTGTTATATTTTTCATAATCAATGATAAAAAAAAAAAAGGTGGGGGGGGGGGGGGGAGAAACTGCAGTAGCACCCAACTATTTTCTTTCTTCTGGTGTTCGAGGAAAGCGAAAATTTTTTTCTTTGGAGCTTTTATCATAATTTCCGTTGCAATATGTGACACAGCATTCACGACCCATGTTTTTTATAAATATTTTTGAACATTTTGACAAAAAAATTTAGCAAAACCTTCAACGCTTCACAAGTATCAAAATTTGGAAATACAAAATGTTTGCCTCCAGTTTTTGACGTCATCCCAACGGTGAATAGGTCTGTTACAAAGTACGCCAGTGCTCAAATTGATTCGTAAAAGAGATTAGTAGAATTGATTCAAAACCGACTGGCAGAAGTTATCAAAGCCAACGGTGGCCAACTCGATACTAAAAAGTCATAAGATTTAATTAATTAGAGCAAAGTTTTAAATCTCAGAAACCCTGTTCCGATACTTGTTTAAAGCTGAAAATTTGTTAAGTTTGAATATTTTGTTAAATTTTGGGCAAAAAAAGTTAATTAACGTAATTTTGTTTTTGTAATCTGAAATCTTGATTAAATTTTCTTTTAGAATAATCATAAAAGCTTTCTTCGAAAATTATTTTTCTTCTAAAAAGTTCACCAAATTTTATTTGTCTCAATAAATTTTTTTGCTCAAATACTCATCTCTATAACCGTATAACCTAGAGAGTCTTACTCAGCACGATGGCAAGATACGAATACTTAAATGCAAAATAGAACCTTAATTGCCCTTACTTGTTTCCCGCTTCAATCCCCGTCATTGAAAAAGATTACTGCTCCAACTGTTGCTTCGCGGCGTTTTGCAAGTGTTTGCACTCTTATTTCCGTTTTGCTCTTGCTTGCGGAATGCTTTACGCGCCCGCATCTTTCTCCCGAGATGCTCCATCACTGAAAGTACTTGCCGATTGCACTTCACATGGTAGTAATGTTGGGTGGTGGATTTAGCCAACGTAATGTCTTAATAATCTTTTGTAGAACCTCTTCCCCGTAAAACAATCTCTGTCAGCGAGAGCGCATTACGTTCCGCTACAATCTTCGTCACTGAAAGCGGATTGTACTTTCCGGTGTTACGAAAAGAGTTAATTTTTTAAGCAGGGTTGTTATAAGGGTTTCATCATTCTGTTTGTCTGGGTAGTCGAGAAAAACATTGGCATGGAGTTTGGATCTTTGCAGTTCATTCTACTTGTACTTCTCATTATTTTCCTAAATGTTTCTTTTAGATTTCGTTAAATTTCTTCTTATAAAGTTTTTCTCCAAGTTTTCTTCTTATAATTTTCTTCAATAATCTTTTTAAAAGAAATTTTATACACTTCTTATAAGTTTCTTCTTCTAAATTTCTTTTTATAGCTTTCTTCTTTTAATTTTTCTTCTTTTCTTCTTATAAATTTCTTCTCATTAATTTCTTCTTATAAATTACTTCAAAATGGTGAATGGCAATCAATGTTCTGTTCGTTTATGTGATTGACATGAATATTAAATTCAGCAAAGTTTTCTCTAATTATGCAGAAGTAGAAAACGAATTGTATCTCAGTGGGACCTCCAATGTGAGGCGGGTCTTTTTTTGAAAGCTTTTCTATGTGTATATTTACGGAGTAAGGATGGGGTTTTGTAGTATCGTAAGTTAGGAGGTTTAAGTGGATAGGTGTATGAGAAAGCGTCTTGGTTCTGTGTATTGGTAGCACTCTGACTTATTATGTTAATGTGCTTAGTTTTCTTTACGCGCAAGATTTCTCGTTTAAACTCTAATAGTAGCAATTCTTTTCCTTTAATGTATCGTTATCGTTCATAAAAATTTCTCCACTTTAAATGACATAACAAAATTTTCTTCTAATCTCCTTTTGTAAAATCAAAACTCCGGTCTACTTAATTTTCGTAGAACCTAAAAACTCTCTTATTAACTTTTCTTTTCGTAATTATTAAAGTTCTGCGCTGCAAACCATGCTGTAATTATCCATTTCTCTTTCTGCCTCTCGTATATATCCGCCCCTCTCTTTTGTGTCTATCTTCTTCTTTGTTATTTCTCGCTTTTTATATTGGTTATGGTGATTTGGGCGTTGGCATTTTTTCATTTTTATTTGTTACTGTGTAAAATATTAATAATTTTGGGTAACTATATTGTTACAGTTAGCATCTTGTTTCACTAAGACTTACCTTCTTCACAATATTCTTAAATTTATCCAAGTTGCTCATAAATTTCAATTCTCTTTGCTTCTTCGCAACAATCTAAAGCACTTGCGGAAATATCAAACTATATCAAGTTTCTCATCAAGTTTCGGAAAGAATTTTGGGGCCTGGGATGAATCAAGTTGAGCACTGTTTTTTGACGAAAATTTAAGCAAACATTCAAATTGAACTAACCATAAGGGATATAATAGTCAGGCAAGGACCTTAAATTGTAATGACAAGTAACCCAGTGGGAAAAAAGACGTCGAAAAGACGTCTTTTCAAATCTTATTTACGATGTCTTTAAGGCGTCTTTTTTTAGTCGATTATGCAAATCTAAAAGACATCTTTTTTCGACATCGAAAAGACATCTTTTTTTGTCTTTATCTTGTCATGAAAAGGCATAAAAAATGCGTCTTTAAGACATCTTTGCTAGTCGATTATGCACATCTAAAAAAGTTTTTAGATGTGCATAATCGACGTCGGAAAGACTTGATTATGCACATCTAAAAACTAATGCTAAGAAAAAAACCTCATTTAAAAGTCAATGTAAAAGAGGAAGCATTTTCTTCATCTTTTATAGGTTTAAACATAGGAGAATTATTTATAAATAAAACAGCAGGATTGTTCAACAGAATATATTAATTTAAGAGTCATCAGCAGATTCATCTCCAGATTCATCATTATCTTCACGTTCCTCTTTTTCCTCTGTTACTTGAGCTTTCTCCTCTGTTTCTGGGCGTTGGTTCTTACGCGACCCCCCGATTTGATCAGGGGCGTTCTTCAGCTTTCTCTGGATAAAATTAACTATTTCTCGTCGAGAACTTTTTTTAAACGAGCTGGCTACGACTTCTAAAAAATAAGTGAACATGAAAAACAGTCAATTGTTTTTATGTAATATGAAATAGCAAATGAAATTTTATCAGCTGAGTGAAACACATTAGACTTACCGACTATTAATTCAAAAAGAGCTGATCCTTTCAACCCCCTCTTGTTTCCAGTGCGGTCCTTTCTTTTTGTCCCCGCTAAGTTAAATTGGGACAGGAGTCCAACGGTAAACAGTCTTAAAATATAAAAAATGAGTATGCTAAAGAAATTTATTATTATCAAAATGACTGTACAACGATCTTTTATATTATGTAGTACTTAAACCAAACTAAGCATTTGCAGCTCTCAGATTTGCTATAAAAGACAAGTTATCGAAAACAGATATTGATACTTTTCCTGTCTTCTATGACGTGACTCTTTAATTTAATTTCGCTGAAATTAAGTGTTGTAGACCCATAACAATTTAAAAATCCTTTATTGACTAAAGACTTTCAAAAACGAAAAGATAATTCAGCTAATACACATTAAGAGTTGTTATTTATTTAAACTGGATAAAAGTATTATTCAAATCTCTATTTTAGCCTGAAACATTATGATGCTTTACTTAAAAACATAAAATTATAAAAACAGGCAATATTATTAGCATCACAGATGAAACACACATAAACAAAAATGAAGACAAGAAAACTGCAATGATGTTTAGCTATAAGAAAGTGTACCTTTCCAGTATCATTTTTACTTGGTCTTTTGTATCTAAACCACGGACTTGACGTAAAGATTTTCTCTGTAAGGCAACACAATAAATACCATGGTAACGTTGTTTAAAAACAGCTTTCTGGTTATAGCGAGGTTCTCTAACCTTACTTATAAAATTTTAATACTAAAATGACAAGACATTGGAAATTCCATAACTTTTCAATCTTGTTTGAATATGAAAAAACTAGACACATAAAAAAAAACAAAAAACAAATACCATGATTGAACGTTTCTGTTCGTCTAACAACTCTCTTTCTAAGGCATTAAAATCCTCCATCGTTGCCATCATTTTTATTGCTCGGCTATCCTTTTCTTCTGTTGGCCAACGACAATTAACAACATTTTCTTTTATCTCCCACAAGAGACCAAGTGAAAAGTTTCTGGTACTCTGAAACCGATTAAGATAAAAAATCTTGTGCAAATAATAATTCTTGTAGAAGCCTTGATTTTTTTTTTAAAAAAATCCCAAAGTCCTCCTATCTAGCATTTAAAATAAGAGACCAATTCAACACATTTTACACAGGAATAATTTTTAAAATGATTTTAATTTGCAAAGTTCAACTAAATAAAAACTCCATTGAATTCCTGTGAATAGAAAAAAAGAGTCAAAAAATAAATATTAAATCTAAAAAATTAGAACTTAAAACAACCTTACCAGCATCGCTTAGTGGAAACCGTAGCTTCTCAAAGGGATCTAAAAATAATTATATGCAGAAATAGAATATCATTGAAAAGGATCAAGTTATTTACAGAAATATTATCAAACAATTTCTAGTTATTTCAAGCTTTCTATGCAGCATGGTAATATACTTTAAATAAAGAAATCCTAAGATATATCATTCGGTTTGCTGCTAACAATCATTATATCCAAAGCATGCATCCTTTAACATAGTGTTTATTTGATTAATCTAAATTGTTCACATTGTTTAACTTAAACACATATTATATAAA
This sequence comes from Hydra viridissima, assembly GCF_058129835.1. Classification (NCBI taxonomy): domain Eukaryota; kingdom Metazoa; phylum Cnidaria; class Hydrozoa; order Anthoathecata; family Hydridae; genus Hydra; species Hydra viridissima. Next base: position 662,365 of record NW_028324311.1, read on the forward strand.
AGCACTATCCTCGTATCCTACAGCTGCAACATGGTTAGATGTGCTACACTAAAACTTAAGTCATTTAGCAGTGTTCCTCTGGGTTTTTGGCAGGGTTGGCATTAAAAAACCCACCTAAAAAAACCCAGTTAAAAAAACCCAAAAAAACCCAGGTTTTTTTGGGTTTTTTTAAAATAATATTTTATTTAAAGGATTCTCTTTGCTTGGTTTTTTTTCTGTGATTTATTTATTTCAGAAAACATTTAAACACAATTATGACTAATTAAAAGGTAATTATTTAAAAGAAGATATGGATATGATCAGAATATAGTATTTAATAAGAATCAAATTTTTTAAAAGACATGATTTTTTTGAAATGTTTCTGAAAAAAAGAGTTTTAGTATTTTTTACAATATACTTTCAGTGATCTCAGTGGCTTTCATCAACCATATCAAAGTCAGGCCTGTGTTCTATCTTACAAATTATTCAAGAAACTTTTATTCAAACAGTATTATTATTTGTGTAGCATTAAGTATATTTAACTTGCATATTTCGATGCAATGTATATTTTTCAGAAAAAAACCTTTATAAGAATGCCATTCAGAAGTGGAAGGAAGAAAGGATGGGAGTGGAAGGAGGTCAGTGAGAAAGAAGGGGACAAAAATAGTGTTCAGTGTGACCATTGTTCAGAGAAGATTAGTGGAAAAATTGAAAGAGTTCGTATTCATTTGGAGAAGTGTAAAGAGAGAAAGAAGGACACTGATGAACAAGAACCAAGACCTGGAAGCTCAATGAGAAATATTAGCCTCTTGTCAAATGAGTCAGATACTTCAATTTCCAAAGGATCTATTATGTCCAGCTCCACATTAGCAAAAAAAATTAAAAGTAGTAACTTAAATAACTTTGTAGTTAGAACATCAAATGATCAGAAAGATGCCATAGACAAGCAAGTTGCCCGGTTTTTTTTCAGCTCTAACATGTCTTTTAATTCAGTGGAAAATTGTGAGTTTCAGAAACTTGGCTCTCTTCTTCGTCCTAGGTATGTCCCACCAAGCCGAAAGAAACTGGGTGGAGATCTATTAAATGAAGTCTATGATGATCTGTCAGCTGGGATAAAGAACGAACTGGAAACCAAAGACACGTTGATAATTTGTCAAGAAGGATGGTCTAGTATTCAGAATGACCCAATAATTGCTCACTCATTTTATGATGGAAAAAAGAGTTATTTGTACAACATAGTTGACTCAGGATCAGAAAAAAAAACTGCAGAATACTGCTTCAAAATCATCAATGAAGCTATAGTTAGCATAAAAAATGATTATAATAAGTTTGTATTTGCTGTCTGCACTGACAATGAAGCTAAGATGAAGAAAATGAAAGAGTTTATCAAACAAGAGTATCCTGATATGTTAACATATGGCTGTAATGCACACTGTATGAATTTGCTACAGAAAGACATTTGCAATTCTTTTTCAACAATTCTAAAACAGGTTGTGGAAGTTCAGAAATATTTTAGAAATGTGCATATGGCCCATGGTTTGTTAAAGGAAAAAGGTGGATGTATGCCTCAGCTGCCAAATCAAACACGCTGGAACTCTCAAGTTGCCTGCATTGAGACATACCAGAAAAATTATAACTTCTACGTGGAGATCTATGGAGAAAAGATGGAAGATTTTCCAGCCAATATTGGAAGAATAATTGAGAATATAGCCATCAAACATGAGGCAAGTCGTCTTCTTAGTGAAATGAAAAAATTGGGGATTGCCTTAGACAAGATGCAGAGTAATTCTTGTCATCTCTCTGACGCAGTTCATTTCTGGTATTCATTGATAAAGAATGAAGAGCTATCCATATACTATGATGCAATAAAGAAGAGATTTCAAGATGCTGTACAATCCTTTCATCTTTTGGCGTTTATAACTGACCATCTCTATGTAGATGATTACAAAAGCTTCATTGATAATGATAATGAAAACATTGCAGAACAATGGTTAGAGGACAGGAACCCTGATTTCTTGGGTTTAATACACAAGTTTAACTTAAAGGACAGGGAGGTGTTCCCCAAACAAATGTTCTCAGAATCACTGAAGGTTATCTCTCCATCAGAATGGTGGAACATTATAAAAGGAAAGGTTACTAGATCTCAAATCAGGGATAAAGAGGTTTCTGCCAATTTCTGCAGCTTTCTAGCTTCTCTACACTCCTGTCCTGCTAGCTCAGCCTCAATTGAGAGATGGTTTTCAACCTTTGGATTTGTCTGGTCGAAGATCAGGAATCATCTTGGTGCAGATAAGGCAATGAAACTTGTGAAGATTTACAAATCATTTCACAATAGCTCAGCAGCTGACAGCAGTTCCTGTGATGATATCGAATCTGATCAATAAGTAGGTAAGTAGTAGGAAAAATCGTTTTTAACTTCAGTATAACCATCTAAATTCTGAAAAAAATTCTATTTCTATTATTTAAGTGTAATTTATATTTGTTTTAGTTTATTCTTGATGATCCCAGAGGAGGTGTTTAACTGGAAATCTGTCAAAAACATCTGAAAAGCTGACAAGAATTGAAAATTATTGTAATAATCAAACAAAGTAAAATTATGTAAGGAGAATTTTATTTACAGTTCTTCAATTTATTAAATTTTCCTTGTAAAAGCTCTTTTCAATAAATAAATATAACTATTACCATGTGTTTTTAATTATTATTTTGAAAAAAATAAATGTTTAAAGATAGTTTGAATGCAAAATAGGTATTATGTCTTTCATTTTCTAAGCAAAAAAAAGCTATTTTTAAAAAAACCCAAAAAAACCCAAAAAAACCCAATAAAATCCAAAAAAAAACCAGTGGGCTGGGTTTTTTCCAACCCTGGTTTTTGGTGTATATATACATATACACATACATTTAAATATATATATATATATATATATATATATATATATATATATATATATATATATATATATATATATATATATATATATATATATATATATAAAATATATTTATATATATTTAAAAAAATGTAATAGCAACATGAAAAAGCATACCTTTTTTTGAAGTTGGGTCAATTGGAAATACAGCTGTACCTGAGAAAAATTAATAGTAAAATATGAAATATGAATGATAGTCAAGATTATAAGCAGCAGATCGATCAAAACATAATATTCAGAAACATCTTTTTTTTATCAACAAAAAAAAAATTTCAATCATCTTACAACGGTTAAATTAAGAGATCGCAAATTATAAAGCTATCTAGTTAATTATAATTTATCTACATTTTATCTAGATAAAAAATCTAGAATTATAAAATATCTATTCTTCAAAGTTTCATTTGTTAGCTACTTCACCTAACAAATTAAAGCCTCTTCCATAAATTCATGGTTTTCCATAAACTGAAACTTTGAAGACCAGATACTTTTACAAATATTGTAATTCGCGATCTCTTAATTCAACCCTTGTCTTATATTAAGGTCAATCAGTCAATAATGAAAAATTGACTTAAGTAAGAAGTATTTCTGAATAACATAAAATATACAAAACAACATGATGAGCCTAGTTTACAGCAAACAAATCACATTGTAAATGGTTTCAAAGAAACATGGAATTTAATAAGACAAACCGCCAGACATGTTAGCCAATGATTCTTCTGTTGATGGTATAGTACTTTCATATTCAGAATCTAAATACAACATTTATACATCTTTAAATTGCACCCATTGTAGAAAAGGGACGTATATCCATTTTTGCCAAAAATGAGAAATTCAGACAGTAAAAACTATGGAATATTATCCATGTTATCTTAAAGTATTATGCTTTGAATATTTATAATTAATGAGTTATTAATAATTATAAAAAAGGTGTATATGCCATTGTGTTGAATACCATTATAGAGAAGAGACGTATTGGGCAACACAAATTTTTTTTTGCATTTTGGAGATACAACCCTTTTCTTAAACAGGTGCGAAATACAAAAAAAATTGAATGGATTTCTACATATTTCCATTAAACATTAAATGTTTCTGAGCTTACCACTAAGCTGGCCTGATGCTGCAAGGCTCAATTGCGGTCTTTTACAAGAAGTTGATGATTCACAACCTTAAAAAAAAGCACAAATTTTGAATCACAAAAAAACATTTTTACTGTGATGAGTAAATCAACCAAATTAGATAATGATTAGATAATTGATATGATTAGATAATTGATTATATAATTGATAGATATGATTAGATAATTGTGTTTTGCATAACAAAATTTGACTTACTAATAGTAGAATGTGGACGCTTTGGGGTAGACGACCATAATCTTGAGCTATTCCTCTGGATCCATGTTGGTTGTGTTTTCTCTGAATTTAGTTTTTTAAAACTTAATTTAAAGTAATTGATAAAGTTACTGTAAAAAGACTTTGTTCTACCATGTTTAAATACTATATTGTGAGACTTTGCAAGAGAAATAGACACTTATTAGTTACTTATATTAATAAAATGATTTAAAATTAAACGCACCTTTATCTGAAACAGAAGATGAAGAAAAGTCAACTTTTTCTGAAAACAACTTTGGTGGGACTGGCAAACTAGAGCACAGTTTTGCAGACAATTCTAAAGATAAATCTACTGTCATTATGTGCATTTTTTACTTGCTTTGTTAATGACAGACAACAGTTAAAAAGGAAATAACAACTTTAACATAAAAGATAAAGAGCCAATCTTTTGTCTTAACAATTTCATCATTTAACTAAATACAAACATCAAAATTATTCAGATCATTTAAAAACATTGAAAAAAAAAAAATTGCAAGCTTACTCAATGCTTCTTCTTTTCTATTGTCCGTTTCGCTGGCACTTGAACACGTAAATACAGACAGATATTGTTCACAGGTTTCTTTTTCGTCTGGAAATAAATATTTTAATTTAATATATAATAAATAAGGTGACTATATTTGAAAAATACCAGACGCCTACAAGGAATAAACTTGGTATGCATAAATACAAATGGAATTCAAATCAGGCCCATAGCCTGATTTAAATACGTTTTCTTTAAAGGGGGAGGACTTTTTCAAGAGGCGCCAAAAATTAAAATAAAAATAAAGGCGCCCAAGGGCAATTTTTTTTATTCCTTCTATATTCATCTATATTCATCTAATAGAATGATTAATTATATTTTTTATATTTTCAAGGCAGTCTCGCCTTACCCTTTTTTAAGTTGTACTAACTTTTTTGAATATATGTTTAATTTCAATTTTTTAAAACAGGACAAAAAGCAGGGTAGCACATGAATTTTATTTGCTTTTTTTAATGTATAAATGCGTACACAAACGCATACAAACCCCAAAAGCGCAAAACTACCGTCAAACACGTATGTATGGTCACCTTAGAAATAAACAACAATCTTCAAGAACAACATATTAAAAAATTAGGTGACATATTGAATGTTTGTAAAGTCTAACTACATGCGTATTTCAGCCTTGCTTATGTGTTAAAATCCAAAATGAAACTGTAAAACTTTTTAAAACACTTACCTGCAACTAACTTAATTGAGACTAGATCATACTGATACCATAGCTCTTTGTTTGGTGGAGAATTTTTGTACTTCAGTACATTTATGCCTTGTGGCCAATACAATTTTTTCTCTCCCTTGTCTAACCAATTTACTGGCACCACACCATCCACTTTTTGCTTCTTCCCATTAACATTTTCTAGCCAAACAGCTGCGGCCCATCCATTTTTAAACTCCATTTAAGCAAAATGTTTTAAGTATACAAAAGCACTATATTTAAAATCAATGATAAATTAAATCTTCAATGAAGTCAATGAATTTTCAATAAAAAAAAAACATAGAAAAAAACAACAACAATGTAATAAGAATAGATTTTTAAGTGAAAAGTTTAAAGATAAACAAGTTGTCAAAGATACATATATATATATATATATATATATATATATATATATATATATATATATATATATATATATATATATATATATATATATATATTATACATACCGCATCATCCCAGATAAGGGTACTGGGCTTACAATTCATTGTTAAGCCTTTTTTAGACTGATAATTGGTGAGCACATATCCGGGTGTATAACAATTTGTGTCAAAATAAATTTACAAGTTTTTATATTTTTCAAGTGTACATGAAAGATGTGACAAAAATTTTTTCTATTTTATTTTTAAGAAACAATTATATAGACATTTAAAGTCTTTCTTTGTTGAGTTTACAGTCTTATCCCCTTTGTTGTCAGTTTCCCTAATATATCCAGTTAATGGTTTTGTGATTGATGTATTTTAATATATAGTGCATATATCAAAGGGCTTATATCCATAATATAATATGAGTTTGGATTTAGGGGACATTTATCAGGAATAATATGATATGTATACTTTGTTATTTATATAAATAATCTAAAATCATGTTTATTATAGAGTCAAATATTGCATTTAGCGTTCTTTATTATGCAACAATGGAAAAATTGCATGACCATTTTCAAATGGTAATACAGCAGCTTTTTTAATCAATTCATCAGCTTTTAAAAGCACATCTTCTGCCTTTCTGTTCAAAATATCTCGAACAAAACCAATTCCTAGATTTCTTGAATCAAGAGGTGTGTTGTATAAACACTCTAAGTCCCTTCTCCTGAAGACACCACATTTATAAGTGGATTTGTCAATTTTTTCCTTCACAAAACACAATTTCCCGCTTCCAAGAATAAACCATGAATCTCTAAACCTTTTACAGATTTTGTACTTTTTTCCACTCTCAATTAAAATTCTTGGTGAAACCAATCTACAACAAACTTGAGCAATCGGATTGTGAGCACTTTTAATGCATTTTTTGATTTGCTGTAAAAAATTCTCAAAAGGAAATGCGGACAATTGATTCAAGGAGCAAAACAAAATTTTCAACATCATCAGCAAGATGAATGAGAGAGTGAACATTATAAACTGAGAAGGTCTCTCCGAAGACATGCTTTGCATTTGCTACAAAATACTGAGTAAGATTTCTAGCATAATCTAAAAAATGGTTTCGCTTGCCATCATCATCAGTTAAAAGTATTGACATTGCAACATGTAAAACTAGAAAAATGTCATAAACCTTTTTAGGCACAGTTTTTTTTAACACTAGGGGACCAGTATACAAAAGGAATTGTCTAAATTCTGTGGCTTTCCAGTAGCTGAGCTCATCAAGGGATCGAGGTTGTCTTGCAAAATCAGAGGGAAGCTTTTGACTCAACAAAGACAAGCCTGAAGATATTGAGTCTTTTGTAGCTGCAGAGAGTCTGCAAATCCTCGGTCCATTAATCAAAAAAGTTAATACTCGTTTCATGACTCCAAGACACACCAAGTGCATGTAGTCTAAAACAAATTGACTAATGCAGCAAACCATTCCAATAAATGGAGATTTTCCAATTTGGTGACCACTTTCAAGATACTCTAAATTGTCAAAATCCACTGAAACTCTCAAAGAAAAGAGATCATCACTGTTAAAAACAACCCTACCTAACCAATTTCCTCTTACCAAACATCGCTCACAGGATTCATAACCAGTGTGACCAACAATACATTTCAAAAACGATCGTGCTGGCGCATCACAGACAAATGCCTTGACCACAATTTGGTGAGTAGCTATGCTTGATACTATACCATATTCAGAAAGAGTTTCAAGTTCTTCCAAAAATTCTCGGAGAAATTCCTGCACCGGCGTTGGTTTTTTTGTTCCATAAAACAAAGCAACAACAAACACTGTTTTCCTAATAAGGCATAAGATAGTCCAAAATGATGTTTTTCTAGAATTAAACACAGGTAGTGCATCAATGTTAAAACTGATTTCCAAGGTTTGTTTTTCTAATTCACACTCTACAAACTTTAATAAAGAATTTTTAAGACCAAGATAAATATACTCGCCACCACATCTTTTTTGAATTTTAAAGTCAGATACATTGTTGTTACACAAACCACGATAAGATTTAGGGAGTTCTGGATGACTATTTTCCCTTAATAGCTTAAGAAGATCTTCTACAAATTGTCTGGAAACATTGTGTTTTTGAACAAGGTTAGAAAAATCATTTTGGAAAGATTTGTCTTCCTTGTCTGCACAGCTTTCTTCACTACTACTACTATCCAACGGATATGCAGAAAAAGAAGTCTCATCAAAATCAAAATCTGTTTCATGAACCACAGAACAAAATTGGGTATCATTTAAAATAGAATCATTTAGAAAGGAATCTACATAAGTAGTGTTATTTCTAGGCAACAATGATCCCATGTCTTCATAATCGAAAGAAGCTTTTTTGAGAATAGACGACACAGCTTTGTTTTTTTGCCTATAATGCTTGAAATACTGACTTTCCATGCTAATTTGATAAAATAACTAAAAGCAGAAATATCCCTGCCATATATATTATATATACATATGTATATACATATATATTTATATATATATACATATATATACATATATATATATACATATACATATATATACATATATATATAAATACTATATACATAGTATATATATATACATACTATATACATAGTATATATATATACATAGTATATATATATACATATATATATATATATATATATATATATATATATATATATATATATATATATATATATATATATATATATATATATATATATATATACAGTGCTCGAAGTGGGAAAAAAAAGGTAGCGGGATGGTTTTTAATATTTTTTTTAGAATTATAAATCCCTAGAGTATCCCTATAGTAAAAAACCCATATTAAAAAAACAACTTGAGGTCCGTTATATTCTTAAGAGACTGTCACCGTAAAATATTGAGTTGAGTTTCACATCAAACGTCATTAAGCAATCAAAAAACAATGGTATATTTAAACATTTTATTTTTAAATAAGTCTTATTTTTTTGCATTTACCAATTTTTAAATAATTGAAAAAAAATACCGTCACATTGAGGAAAGAATTGGCAAGTTTCAATACTCGAAAAATCTGTCACTTCTTTATTTATTTCAGTGTCATTTTTCAAATTACTTTTAGAACTATTACTGGTTAACTTTCTTTTCCTTCCGCTTGCTAGCCATTTATCCATATTTATAATAAGTAAATTTATTTAAATCATAACATTTAATGTTGAGTAAATCTACTTTGTACTATATTTTATTTCACCAAAAAAAACTCTAATGATACTTTAACGAAAAAAAAAGCCAATGTCGCTTTTTGTTGCTTGGTAACTTTTTATTTAAAATACAAAGGAAAAGACGCAATGTTTTATAATTATCGATTTAGTTTTCTACCGCAAATTTTTAAATAACAGCTGAGACTTTAGTTCATTTAAATTCGCATATTGCCGCAAACTTTAAAATTGTTTTTACAAGTTTATTTATTGGAGGAAAATAAAATAAAATTTCCATTAATTTATTATGTACCGGGATGGCATCCCACCCCAAAATATGCATTAAAAAAGGACTGGGATGGTTTTCAAAATTTAAAAACGTAACATTTTTTCAACGCGATGAGGATTTTAAAAAGTTAAAATAATTTTTTAGAAATTAAACATGGTTTTCACTGCTGTTTTAATTTTTATAATTTTAAACGGTATATCCGAATGCTAATCATTGCGGAAACTATGATATAACTACCAAGCAATAAAAACCAGGTCAATAACTGTAACATTTTAGTTATTTTATTAAATTCGTCATCGCGTTTAAAAAATGGCGAATATTAACGTTCTCGTTGAAGTTTTTAATTTTTTCAGATTGAAATTAGAGTACGTTAAGCTGGTCTAAAAGTATTGTTTCTTATACGTTTTCTTCGTTTTAAACGACGATCTTTCATAATTTGCAAAAAAAAAAAATAGGGGGATGCAAAAGTAAAATAGCGCCATATATATATATATATATATATATATATATATATATATATATATATATATATATATATATATATATATATATATATATATATATATATATATATATATATATATATATATATATATATATATTATGTATTGTATATAAACATTATATTATGTATATGTTATTACATAAATTATAAAAAAAAACCTCATATCAAAAATAGTAATTGTCGTGTAATTCTGGTTAAAGAACTGCTTTTCTTTAAAGCAATGCGCGCGCATTTCTTTATAGAAGAAATGAAATTCTTAAAAAAATTTTTTTTAAAAGCCATTGAACCAAAAAAGACGTCTTTTCTACATCTTGAGAAAGACGTACAACCGATTTACGTAGTTTTCGACCTCTTTTTTAAAATCGTCTTTTTAAAAGACGTCTTTTCCACTTCTTTATTTAAGCTATTTATAAAAAGACATAATAAGTCATAAAAAAGACGTCTTTTATTCGTCTAAAGATATCTTTTTTCCCACTGGGAAGCTACTTTACTATTTTATTTATTCATGTGCATTTTTTTAAGCGGTTATTAGCACTAAGATTCAATTTTATTGCGCCCTTTATTTAGTGTTTCAAAATTGGATAATGGCCATTTGTTGGTTTGTTAATGTTTGTTATTGTTTTGTGTCAGCAGGTATACTTGATTATATATTTACGCTATAAATATAATTAAGAATGCTTTGAAAATCTGCAAATTAGGCATTTACATGTAAATTATAAGTATATATTTGTTTAAGAAACAATAAAGGTTCTTACAATATCTTGTTGTTTAGCAGAACTTTAGTTATAGATCGCCATATTTAAAGAGAGTCAATTAGGTCGAAATGTTATTGTTATACCGTTTTTAAAAGAAGTACAAAGTTTTTGTTGATATACTTTAAATGCTCAATGCCAGGACAGAAAATTTTTTTACTGTTTCGTAGTTTCATTCTCATTTAATATTGGTGTTGTGTGTTTATGAGAAGCACCTTTAAAACTGAAATGCTTTTACGAGGAAACATCTGTTAAATCATAGGTGGCAACACATTTGAGACCAAAAACCTAACCCTAAAAATGTATCTCATCTATTTAAATTAACAGACAAGTTTCAATTGGTTGCCTGCTTTTATTTTTCACAAAATCAGAAAGCTAATGATATAAGGGCTTACATGCCAATATAATGATTGTGATGTAACATTTAAGGTTTTCCTTAGTGCTGAATAAATTAAGACAAATGTGATGTAAACACCCAAGGCTTACCAAGTCAATCTTGTGTTTTTTAGAATTGTAAAAAAAGAGTAAATATTATTCAACTTAACTAGCTACGTTTTTTGTAATACTTTTTTTTGCTAATGGAAATGGCAATATGTGCAGTTTTGAATTACGTGGTGTTGCTTGACAGTTATTTTAAGGGAAGATGGTCGAAAATAAAAACATGGCTGACTAAGTTTTCTTTTCGTTACGCAATAAACTGTGGACTGGTTAACCTTCCACATAAATCTTGAATTCAGTTTCGGAGTAGTTTTAGTTTAGAAAGCCCGACTAAATAATTGGTCTTTTCAATTACAGTTTCTAATGAATATCTTTTTAAGAAACGCAAATTAACAGCACATAAATAGCACTTAAATAACAATTAAAAAAAAATTAAAAATCAATTATAAGTTACTACATAGCAAATAAATAAGAACAATATATAAATATATAGCAAACAAATAGCAAATATAGATCTAATGTTTAGCAAATATGTATTAAATAAAGAAGCCTTGGGAGTCTGGGACTTTTTGAAACCAAGGGGTCCCTCGAGATGAAATGTATACCTTTTGTTTCTAAATTTTGAAAAAAAATTGTCAATTTTACAATTTTATTTTAAAGACATTTTAACAACAATTTTTAACATAGACCAATCTATGAAACAAAATTATTTATGTTTATGATATCTTTTTACGCTTCAAATTAACTTCCATAGTGTCACAAAACCTCCTACACTTAAAAAACACGAATAAATGCAATTACTCTCTTTCAGATTACAGGTCAATATTTAATTACATCACTAATCTAGCATTTTATACAATCACTAATCAGAGTTATGTTTTTGTATGAACTCTCTCCAGTCGATCACAAAATGTTTCCGTAGCGACGGATTAGTTTTTCAGTTAATTTTTGATTTGAAACTCCAACGTTCACAAATACGTAGTTTTGATTGCTTAAACACAATACGCAACCCAAAAAAAATATACATCCATTGGACTCAGAAAACATCAACCGTTATTTATGTTTTTGTAAAAATATATTTGCAGATATTCTGGTTTTTAACTTTTCGTTATGAAGATTAGAAGTTAGAACTTTTATTTCGGAAAAAAACTTCTCTTTAGCTTAAATACATCAAACGCACACGTTAGTTTTACTAAATGGCCGAATTGTAAGGCTTTCATGTAAAATAATAAGATATAAAAAAAGTTACTTTTTTATAAAACACATTAACTTAATAAAAAAGTTACTAATTATATCAAAAAGTGATTATATATTGTATACTTATATTAGACTTGTACACTTCTTAATTTTTAGATTAACGTAACAATAAATTCCTAACTCAAATATAAACAATATGTTGACTCCTAACTCCGAAATACATGTAATATTTGTACTTACTGTTGTTCTTTCTCTTCTTTTATAATATTGAATAAATGTTCGAAATCTTTAACTCAAATATACTCTTTAATACTTTACAAATAATAGTAACACGCACTCAAATTCTATTCAAAAAACCTCTCTTAACATCATTGGAACTCATACCCAAAATGTTTACTTAAGTTGGAACCAACCCTAAAAAATAAAATCAGTGTCTTAAGCCCAAACAAATATTCTCTCTATGTTTCTTTTAAAATTCGCATTGAAACATTTTTTCTTCCTTATTTTTTTTCGAAACAAAAAAGTCATTTTCTTCTTTCTCTAAATGTTTGCAGTCAAAATCCTCTTGGATATCCCCTACAATTTTTCTGTTTGTCATTATTCGTTTGTAAAAAGCATATATGTAAAGAAATATAGCATATAACAAACCTTAACCATTATAGAATACAGCAAATCTTCTGTCATTGAATGAACTTCTGTCATTGTATTGACGTGAATAATTGTTTTTCTCGTTATCATTGCGGAACCAAATATAAATTTCAGTTGTGTGACTGCTTTCTCTTTCATGCAGTTGTAAAGGTGTGTCCATCTTGTTTTTTTGTCCCACACTTTTCATATTTCATTGAGTAATTTTTCAACTTATCTGTACAAAATCTGGCGTTTCCCTTTCACATACTATAATTTAAGTATATTGCATTTTTGTTTAATTAAAGATTAAGTAATCTTTAATTACATGCAAAGTAAATGCCAATTATGAGAAACAATCAGCCTCAACTATTGAAATTTTTAAGCGACAGGTTTTTCAGAAAATATAAATCAGAATAAATATGATCTAAAAATTTTTTTTAAAAGTGTGTTTTGTTTCCTACGAGGTTTGAGACTACAAATTTTCCAATGCCATTTAGTTTATTAAAAATATAAAAATGTGAGTTTAAAAAATTACCGAAGGCAAATTCATAACTACGCTCGACATTTAGCTTAAATCGTCGATTACGTTATTAGTTTCATCTTGTCTGCCATCAATTTGTTGATCTCCACTGTATCACTTTAGTTGTTTTTTTGACCTGATTGCAAAATCGTTTGATTTAATAAAACAAAAACGTCTTTTTTCGACTTTTAGCTACCATTTTTTCTGTTTGTTTTTTTTTCAATCTCCTTTTCGGAAGCCTCTCTTTCAAGTTTTTCTAAACAGTTTTATATGATTTATTTCACGTTTTATTTTTTGTTGAACCATTTAGCATTATAATTCACCATGAATCTCAAACAACGAAATGAAAAAAAGTTATCGTCTGCATTTATCTTTTACAGTATTCAATGAAAAACATTTTCAAAACGTTTAAAATCTCATGAGTATCAACATTTCTCAAACTTAAACAACTGAATAAATAAGAATTAATGTATAAATTGAATAGTTTGCTCAAGAGTTAAACTTAGCTTTGATTATTCAACCAAAACTCATTTGGGACTTCTCGGGTTTTAAAAACTGCTATTCACCTGATACGCATTTACTCAACCAACATCTCGATTTAAGTAATTTAACTTAACATAAATGATTTAAATTCAATTCTAAATTTTGATATTTGGGTTATTTTCATTCACTGCAAATTGGATGATTATTAGTTTAATCATTAAAGATTAGTTTAGGAAAATCTCTGATCTACAATATACTTACTACTATTGTCATATGAAAAACACAATAGGGATTTAAGGAAAGTAATATAACAGAAGCAGAAGTTGTTAGAAATTCAACAAGGAGAGGTAGAACAAAAATTTCCTTTATTAAGCGTGATATGTGTATTTTAAATCTTTGGCAATATTCAAAATTTTAAAATGGTAAATTAAATTTCTCAAAAAGTAGCTTTGCTTTTATTTGACAGTATAGTTTGATAAAAAATAAGTCTTACTTTTGAATTTATTGAAGTGATTTACTGTAGGTTGACGGTTCCAAAAACCGCATGGTTTTTTCTTTAATCATAATGTTTGAACCAATGAATTTTTTTTTTTCTTTTGTTGTTGTTGCTTTTTCTGTGCTTTTCTATTGTAAAAGTTCCTCCCAGGGGGTTTAAAGAAGTTTGTATTCATAATTATTATTTACTATTTTATTCTTTTTTTCAAGTAAAGTTTCTATATTTTTGGAAAAGGTAACCTCAAAAAACGCATGGCCAACATTGTGCATAACATTTTCGAAACTTATTGTAACTTTATCCTTTTTGCTTGAACTTGTTATATTAAGTTTCTGATCATATAGAACGTTGACTGCAAGTTGATTTTTTTAGCAAAGTACTTTAAGTACAACAAAAAACACAGGGGGGCGGGACTCAAAAACCACATGAACCACATTTTTAATTTGAAAATATTTAAGCGATAACATGAAAAAGCAAGTTTTAGAGTAGATTTGTAGTAGTTGTAATTAACTATTTAATGAAAGCAAGTTCATATAGAGCTATGTTTTCAGCTTTTCCATTGAGGTAAATTTTAGCTCTATTTGTTTAATGACTTTTTTATAGTATTTCACTATTTTAGACAAATAAATAAACATAAACCTTAACAAAAAAAATTTCAAAATGCAATTGAAGTCACTAAATTCAAGTACAGATTCTGAAGCACTATTAAAGAGGATGGCTACTGTGGACAAAAAAATCTAACTTTAATTAATCAAATTGAAACCAGTATGAAACTGTATACTCTTTCAGGTTACTCAGGGTCTTCCTATTGAAAACATTAATCAAAACTTTTTAGTATCAAAGCACATTCAATGGGATGCTACACTATACATTTAACAATACAACATGCTGAAATACATCTCTCCATATCATCAATTCATGAATGGGTGAGTGTAAGAAGAAGCGTACCTGTATGAATAGCTAAGCTTTTTTAGATTTAAATAGCTTGAAAAAGCTTAATAACATATATTAACAATCGCAATCAGAATGATAGTAATATAAAGTCAGTTATTAAAGCATTCGTGTTTTACGTTATCAAATTATAGTAAAAGACAAATGCTTGATCAAACAAATTTTAATAAACAAGAAATAAAGACACTAAAATAAAAATATAAACGAGGAGGCTTGATTTAAATTTCTCTCTGTATAGATTTTTAAAGCACAAAATATTTTTTGTTAGAAACAAAATGGATTTTTAAATTGTGATTGTATTTTGCTTGTAAACATAAGGTTTAACAAAGAATATGAAAAAAAACTTTTTTTACATTTTTCATTTAAAATTTTATGAAAGAGAAAGAACAATTGTTTGCAGACTAAATTTGAAACATTTTTATATTTATTCTGTATTACATAAAGATAAATAGATAATTAGGCTTACTTATTGTACAGAAAGTTAAACCAAAAATGTCTGAAGTTATTACCATAGTTACACATAATCACAGATCAATAACAGTAAAAAATGTCATGAAGATGGTGAAGGTTATTCAAGATAAAGAACATAAAGAATTAAATGTTAAGGAAGAAGGAAAATGCAAGAAAAAGAAATAAAAGGAACCATTTCTTTGGGGTAAAAAGGAATTCTACTATGGACAAGGTAAGTGTTATACAATAAAAGTTCAGGAATGTTCTTCTTGCCACAATATACAAAGATCAGCTCACGGGGAGTCATCTTGTAATGTAGATGGAAATACCCAATAATGTTCTTAGCAGCTGCAAGAAGCAAAAATTTATATAACGTTAGCCCATTTTTTGAAGAAAAAAAAAACATATATACCTTGCTTCTTGATGGACCTTTATTAATGAGTTACTGCTACTATTAAGTGTGTGGTTTTTGGGGTTCGTGAGCTTTTCAGGCTCCCTCTACTAGTTCAAAAAATTCTGCTTCTGCTTTTACGAACGTGGTGCCTGAAACTAAGACTCCTGGAAAGTAGGATGTCGAAGTCTTTTTTTCCAAGTAAATTTTGATGTCGCGGGTCAAAAAAAGACATGTGTAATCATGGCGATGACAAGAAGGCATTTTGATATCAATAAAGTGGAAGAATATTTTAGGAATAAGAAAGAACGTCAAACGGAAGTTATCAGAGACGTGCACGCGTATTTGAGGTTCTGAACACTCTAAAAAAATAGTCTCACATAGAGGAAAAAACACTACGTATGACAAGAATACCCAAAGATTTTTCATATTCATTTTTCAGCATAATATTGCTGTTGATATCAGTGAATGTATCAATAGTTGCGAAAAGTGCCAAAAACAAGGTAATTTAAAGTCTCCAAAGGTAAAGTTGAAGTCAATCATGGCCTATTTAAATATAGAATTAAAGATAGAAGGTCTATCCTGCTTAAATCGAAAAAAAAATAGAAGGCCAGTTTAAAAAAAGGAATATTCTGTTGGAAGGACAAACTTTCTTAGCATATTTTTATTATTGCGCTATAAATTTTAAATAAGAAAATCTGGCACAGGATAAAACTTCAGCGTTTTTTAAATCCTAATCTCTACTAAACTTCAACAAACTTCATATACTTGATTGTAAATTCTTTTTATTAACAGACAGTAATTTTAGATAATAAATGCTGTGTTGTTGATTCTATATATAATTATCTATGTGATGAAGTAGCTCCTGTTTTTGTTTTTCCAATTGACGATGATTTGAGAAAGTTATGGGTTAGATTTTTATATAGAAATTTCTGGACTCTCACAAAATCATCTGTTTAAAACACTTTGAGAGAAAATTAATAGGTAAAGGAGCATCAGCAAAAATGATTTCGTTTGCTGTATAACCTAATACCCGGCTACCATTGCAACTGATTCTCTTCCAGTTATATCAGGATCAAGAAAATCACTATCTAAAAGAATATGACAGGAAGATGAATATCAGAAATTTTTATCAAATGATATTATTAAGGATCTAAATTCCCTTTCAGTCGCTGATTCAGCAACAGGGTTTTTATTTTCCAAACTTGATGAGTGTGTCGTGTCCCATAAAATTATTCCAAATGAACTTCACATTTGGAATATTTTTGCGAAGAGATTCAGTAACTTCATACCTGAAGTTACTGAATCTATTCGCATTAACAAAAGTTTACATGTCAAATTTTTTATGAAAGTTTTCAAGTTTCTTTATCACCTTGGCATAGAAAAATTTAATTTATATTTTACTACTGAAAAAGAAGTGTCGTCTTCTATTCTAAAAATAAAAAACTTATTCTTTAAATATTCTTTAATTTGTATTGATGTTGCATTATATATTACTGCAAACTTATTGATGTTGCATTATATATTACTGCAAACAAAGGAACTCCCATTTCCGCCCATATCACTGCCAAGCTAAATCATGTGAAATAGATTCTATGAAAGTTTTAAAGTTGCTACATGAAAATGGGAGCTAATCTAAAGATCTTATTATATTTTTTGACAAAATGTAATTACAAAAATGTGCTGAATATTCTGGTGGCAATGTCATTGGGATTAGTGAGGAAAATGAATGTTATAGAAGAATTGTCTCTTTCATGGTAGTTGGTTTGAAAGAGAATATCTCCTGTGTTTTCAATGTAATTCCAATTGTAAAACTGGATAGTGAATGGTTAATGTCTAAAATTCTATACCTAATTCAATTTATAACAAAAAAAAAGGTTTAGTGTTCGTGGTGTTCTTTGTGACAATCAAGCTTCAAATGTTTTCTTTTTCACAAAATTACTTGATACACATGGTGAAAGAAAAGATGGTTTGATTATTAATTTACTAGCACAAAAAATTTACTTTTTATTTGAAACAGTGCATCTGATTAAAAATATTGGAAGCAACTTAATAAAAAAAAGATTAATTTTTCCAGAAATAAATTTTTCAGCTTTCAATGATGAAAGCGGTCAGGAAAATATGATTTTATTGCTGCTGTTGTAGTTTCATGGAAGATAAAGGCAAAGTTAAAAATTTTTGTAATAATTGAGACTGTCTAATCCGAACAAGACGGAAGTTTTATATTTACCATATAGCATTGACATCGAAAATGTAGATTCTTCAAACAGGTTTAATCTTGTCTCCTGAAGGCTTCTATATCCACAGAAGCGAAAGTCTAATTTTCAGAATGCAAAATAAATTAAATCTGGTATGCCCTAGAGTAATAATAAATCAAAATAAATTAACTCCTGATGCATAACACATTTTACAACCAAGTCGATCTCTTAATGTTTGCTTCGACAAATCCTCACAATAATACCCAAAAAAAAAATAGATGCGATATATAAAAATGACAATGAAAAAGTATAGATATATTCATAGACTGGCCATTAGGGGATGGCAGGTGCCAAATGTTCAGTTTATACTGATTTACTAAAGCTACTAAACACCTGCATCTTGTCTAGTTAATGCATCAGCATCCCAGAAAATATTAGATGTTAATAACTACTCCACTTCCTGAAATAAGATCTGACATATACAAATAATGAGAGAAATACAAATCATTTCATAACCTTTTGCTTTTCCGAGTTTTTGATAACAAGAAACAAAGCGTGGCATTACAAACTTTCTGTTTTGCAGCGCTAAACATACCTACAAGTTCTTCAGATTCAATGTTATGAGGTCGTGTCGATAGTGTCTGGGACTTCAATTGATCAGTTGAGGTCATATTAAACTTTCGCTCATACTGAACGTCAATAACACTAATGATAGCATTTAGCCAGTTGGCTAATGTGCCTCTCATTTCCTCAGTCCTTGGGCAAAAGTCAATAATTGAATTAAAAACTGGATCATTGATATCATTACTAAAAAAGTCTGTTTTCTGTGAATAAGGGAAAGGGCCATTGCGCTGCTCTCAACAAGTGCCTTGCGGACACCTTTGACAACTTGAATACCAGACTAGTAGTCAAATCCATGACCTGATGCAACATGGAACTTTTTCATCCAGGGACCAGTTAGTAGCTTTCCAATTAATGTTAGGGCACACACCTCACGGATTCCTTATATTAAATATAGTATATCAAAAAGTATATGATAAGGTCACCATTAAAGGTTACACCATAAAAACAAACCTGCTTTATATGGAAAGTCTTGGAACAAACAATTTCTCAGTCCTCCACATAAATTTAAACCATAAAAAACAAAACTTTGAAGTTTGTGGAAAGATGGATTAAAAAGGATATGGAGTCTATTTCCTCTATTGCATGGCATTAATCTTCTTAGCAGGCCGTGGTAGTCCAAAAAGTTAATAAAGCCTTTTGGATCAGCTTTTAAAAAAAAAAATTATTCGCAAGTGTGCCATGAAAACAACTTGTTTTCAAATTTGAAGCAATTATGTTACTCAACATATTTTTTATGTTCAGAATATTATTCAAAATCATAAATTTATCAGCAAAACAATATTAGAGTAAAAATATGATAAATAAATTATTTATTTACATTTACCTTTATTTATTTATTTACCTTTACTGTGGTTGTAACGGAGTTTATTGAGCTGAACAACAATGTTTGCTGCAAAGCAATCTCTACCAAAAAGCTTGCCTTTTGAAGTTTCCAAGGCTTTAAGTGATGACTTGCTAGCAGTGGTGATTGTGTCTAAGAGATGAAGGTGACAGTTCAGCTTATTTAATGATTTCTGTCAAAAAGTGGTTAAATTTGTTATCGTCGAATGGTTCACTGGCACTCTGCCACTCAGTATATTAGCTATGTTGCCTATAATAATGCTTTGTACATCAGTATCTTGTTTCTGGTAAAAGTCACTATACATCTTAGCAAGATTATCCACAGACTTTGTAATGTGACTCATATAGTCATTAGCTGAACCTCGAGCAAGTTGATCAATGGCTACAACCATACATAAAGATTTGGTTGTTAAGTGCACAACATTTACATGAACCCCCTCTAGGGTTGTAGCATCAAAACCAAAGGTCAAATTTTTTATCGAGAATGCTATCTTAGCAGTCTGGAATTCTAAATTAACACTTAACTCACGTATTATCTGCTCCACAGTTGTGCGATGTGGAATGTCACTAAATCTATATCCAGTCTTTTCTCCAACTTTATGAAGAAGTTGTGTCACACAGTGAGAAGGAACTTGACATCCCAGCATTTCTTAGATTACTGCCCTTATAATGGATGAAAAGACTTTCTTATATCTGGTGTTTTGTACTTTTTGCTGCATTTCTTCTATCTTCTCTTGTAACATAAGCATGTCATTCTGAAGGGGATAAACAGATCTCCGCATTCTTTTCAGCAATATGTTGGCATAAGATGGTTTCTTCATTATACAGCTTTGTTTGGGCGAATTCTAGTTGTTTTCTTAATCAAAAATTTTCAATTTGAAGCTTATTCAAATTTTAATTCAAACATCGCACTTTTAATTTATTCCTCAAACTTCTAATCGTCTTGTCTTTGGGAGTGATAGTCTTATTCAGATATTTAAGTGTTGCCCTTACGTTAACCTTTTTCTTTAACATCTTTTCATTTTCTCTATGCTTTTGCGTTTTGGTAGCAATTTCATTAGCCAAAATACTTAACCATTGTTTTCGGACTTTTGTTCTAGGAGAGAATTGCTCAGCTCTTAACCTGAAAAATGATAGTCTTGAATCAGGGATTATTATAAGCAAATCAGAGGTGCATCATATGGATACCTTTTTTCAAGTTGTTAAGCTATTATAATGATATTCATTCTTGTTTTTAAAGAAATTGGCTACAATGATGATTAATTTCATTTTATAACAAAATCGTTATGAGGGCCCCCCATCCCCATAATATTGCGGAAAATGTTAAGCTTAGGTACCAAGTCTGCTATAAAAAATTAGGTGTCTGCTACACAATATTTTTCAATCAAATTTTGCATGCGCATAAAAAAATTTCTTTTTAAACGGGGCTCAATACATTTAAAAACAGATTCAACATACTTTCGATATCAATTTTATATCTGAACTTCAACGAAGTTTTTCAGAACAGTAAATTCAATAATAGCAGTGGTAACTGCAAAAAAAAAAAAAAAAAAAACACAAAAATGAAGTTTAACTATTCTACTTTTTAAAAAAGAAATATGTTGATATAAAATTCTAAAAAATAACACGACAAAATGCACTCTTACAACTCATACGCCAACCCACGGTTATCATGGATCGTGACAATGCCAACCTAGCGACAAAAGAACGCCACTTATATATCGCACACATCAAGGAACCCTGTGATGCAAATTTTGAAAGCAAGCCTTGACAGCTTAATTGAAGCTTTTAAATGCTTCAACTATGTGAAAGATGTTGGGAAGCAAAAAACTAAAAAAACTTAAACTAAAGCTGCCATTAATCCGTAACCAGTTAACTAATCCGATTGATATTTTATCCAAAGTTTGGTGTTGCTTTGGGCAACATTTGCACCATATCTTATCAAACTATATAGACTGGTTCTTATTTTACAGGTGTTTTTATTGGCGCACTTTGAAGTGAAAATTTCACTCAATCTGAACACTCAAATTAAATATATTTTCCGAGTCCAAAATAAAAAGATTTCAAACTTTATATCACAGAATTCCTTGATGTGCACTCTATCACTCCATATAAGTGGCGTTCTTGGGTCAGCTAGGTTGGCATTATCACAATCCATGATAACCGTGAAGCACGCAATGATAAAATGGCCGTAATTGGATGGATACTCAACATTTAAAAAGTGTTAAGTCTCGAAGAATCTAATTTAAAAAATAGCGCTAAGAGTACAATTAAGGAAACTAGATCCTTAATTGTACCATTGTAATCCAATATTGTACCACTTTCTTGATTTCAAATATTTTATGATTTTAGGTTTTAGGGATTAAAAAAACTGATTAAAACAATGGTTTTTATAAAATCAGCAATTGGAAATATTCTGATATAACATAGCATAACATAAACTCTATGCAACTTGAACTTTTTTTACTTCTAGAAAATGCCGAAAGTAGGTATCACCACATATGGTGCAATTTTTATTTAAATTGTATGTTTACCAATGGGTTAGCTAGGATAAGAATAGAGGAGGAAGGTGTAAAAGATAGTTATACAAAATAATGTAAAACAATACATTTTATATCTGTTTTAAAACAATTATACTAAATAATGTAAAATAAAATCCATAAAAACTTAATTTTTGACTAAAATTGCAGATATATTGTTTCTGTTTTTGATTAACACACGCACAGTCAACATGACACCACCCTTGACAAGCAGGATATTTTATCATATTCCTTTTTATATTTTCTTCAAAAAGGTAACAAAACCAACATGAAGAGATGTATTTGCATGCTTGAACCTTTTTACACCATGTCTTGTTCTATCTTTTTAGTTGATATTTGTAAAACTGAACTTAAGAGTGCATCTTTATAAGGACTACTTGTCAATACAAGAGTAATACTGGAGTTTCTCTTTTTTTGTTTAATTGGTGAAGTTTGTATTGGAAGTATAGATATTTCTTTAATTAGAGTCTCGAAAGGAATTTGTTAAATTTTACATGCGTTTTTTAGCGGTAAGAATAGTAGCGTCGGTACAATTTAGGATCTGCCTTGAGGTACAATATACGCAACTAATCTGACATTCAGTTAATTAAAAAGTTTGACAACTAATAATAAGCTATTTTAAATTCTAGGTAGTTATTTTGAATTTAGATAAATTATGCTTTAACATAAATACACTGAACAAATCATATCTTCTAGTTTCTTTAGTGAATACGCTTAGCCATAAACCCCTAAAATAAGAAATCTCCAATAACAAACCAACAAAAGCTTACTCTGGCCTTAATGCAGTTGAATGAGAAAAAAAACAGTTGACTCCTTAATTTCATTCAGCAAAGAAAAAAAGTTAATTAAAAAATTTCTTGTGGGTTGTAAAAATAACGAGTTATGTTAAAAGTACAATATAGGCATTGGTATATTGGAATAATATTAGGAACCTTACCCTATGCAAACATTGTCAATAATTAAAGCAGTTGAAAATAATAAAGCTACTTAGAAAAAAAAAACAAGATTATGATCATTGGTATTTGTAGAAAACGGAAATTAAAGTGAATGACATTTTTGTTGTTAAAAAACAACAATTTAATTTGAAAAATGGGAAATTTTCACAAAAATAGCTCCGTCCTTACACTGCGGTGAATTCTCTGACGAAGGAACTGCGACTTTAAAAAACGCATGGGGATTGACTCTTAATAAGACAATCAACATTGTTTAGCTAAAACATTACATTCAAGGACGAGAAATCAAAATCAACATTAAATGATTGAATCTTTTGGAAAACGAAAATGTGTCAGCCGAATCAATTATCCTCAGAAGTTACGCCGTATGGCTGAAGAATGAGGTGTATGAGTTCACAGAAGCAGATAGGGTAATCTAGAAAATAAATATAGTTGGTTGAATGATAACCTTATGGACGCAGGACAAAAGTGAACTCACTAGGCTCTTGGTTGCCTTGAAACCCATCAATTGGTATTAAAATTCCAGAAAAAGAAGTCGACTTATCATCTTCAGCTTTTGTGTGATTGCAGATGTTATTGGCTATTAGTATTTACTTCAAGTGGTAGGGTTCAAGTGTGCAATGGCCTGCGCACTGACCTAACATCGATTTCAAAAATATGTTTGAAATCCCGCTTTCAACCCCTTATGAAGAATGGCTAATTTAAAGTAACATTTCTTGTTGTTGATAAGCAGACCGATGGTTTCAATTGTAGTGTCTTTAATTTGGGCTATGCAACCATTTTGTTCGATACATAATCCGCTGTTGATGCTCAGTTTGTTGTGAATGAAATGCCTAATCACTTTATGAAATGCTTGACAGGCGCTCACTTATATTCTTTCCCATAAGTTGAGAGAGCCATTGGATGTTTCAAGCAACAAAACTAAATATTTTGATTATTAAACGATTGTTTAAATGTTTTGATTAAAAAACTTATTTTTCATTTTTATAATTTAGTTTAGTGCTTACTTTAGTTCAATCACTTGTTTTGTTATGGCTATAAATTTTTTTCTTATGGTTTCAGATTAATTAATCTTTTTTCCAAAAAATTAAAACAAGAGTCTATCATTTTGTACAAAATCATAAACTTGAAATTTACTTTGTTCCATTATGTTTCAACAGTAACGTGATTTAATTTAATTTTATATATTCTTGTCATATATTAAATAATTGAGTATATTCCTTAGAGTTAAATTTCTAATGTTTATGAAGGAAAAAACTTGCATTTAAAAATACGAAAAATGCCACGTGCGATTCATTGGTCTTTTGTTAAAGAAAAGCAACAATGCATTCCTGTGCTATATTGTTCTGGTTATCTGGGTATCGATTTGAGAAAATATCCCATACGAAATTCTCGTTATTGCAAATTGTTCCAGCGAAATCTTTAGATGATCTTTATAAGTCCTTATTCTCTTGGCAAAAATAATGATCTTTTGATTTTGAGATATTATTGCAGTCTTAATTAAACATTTCACTCTCCAATTTCCTGTTAAATTTAAGCTCAAAAGTTTCTTATTATCCTGGAAACCTATGCTTAAGAGTCTTAATTTCACTGGTCCTATTTTCACTCTAACGGTTTATTTGAAAAAATTACAATAAGCTAAGTTTGAAGTTCGAACATCGTCGAAATAATTTTCAAGTTGTTCCATACAGTGGTTCTAATAGACTTTAATGACTTAAGAATTTTTTAATCCACATGTTTATTAGTTTATCGATCGAAACAAAGATAATCGTGGAATAAACAAATACCAAACACCAAAACTAATTCATACTTTCTTAATGTTCTGAATAATCTCTCAAGGTGTAATACTGTCTCACCTTGAGAAATTATTCAGAAAGTTAAGAAAGTATGAATAAGTTTTGGCGAATTGATCATTAAGGCTAGTTGGTAATTGGATAAAATGGACCTATTTTCGGTTTTTATTAAAATCAAGTTAAAAGTACACATCTCAGTAAATAAAATAGATTTAAAACTGCTTTTGAAATTTAATTGGTTCAGAAAAAGACCCTTCACTTTCATTTGAATTTTAAATCAATGCACATGCAAATACCTTAAATCTAAACCTAAACGTTTTGAGTAGTTTTTTTTACCTTGTTTTATTACAGTATAGATCTGATCAGTTTTTAAAAAAGAGTATTTAGGAGGTGCACATCAAATCTATACATATTTTATTTAGTGTCTTTAATTAAGATTACTGTAAACAATGAAGATTTGTATGATGGAGATTCAGTTTTAATCACTGGATGTGTGAGAATTAGAAATCAATCAGGAGAGTCTATTGACAAAGTTTTCTTTATGCGAAATTCTTTTCATGAAGTCATTGCTCAATATTCAAGAAATGAGAGTTTTTCTGTTACTTTAACCGGTAAAAAGAACTTTAACGATAGGTTATCTGTATCACAAGGTGATGAATTGCAAATCCAAGAGTGCTTTTATATACATATTCCAGATTTATCAGTAAAAGATTCAATGAAAGTTATTATGCTTGTGCATTTTCAATCAAATGTTGGAGAGCCATATGCTGAATATTATGATGCAGTTGCCAGTATATCTATAGTTGTCAAAGGTAAATGAATTTTAAGTTATATTTAACAATAATATATTTTATAGGATAATACATCTTCTAAGTTTAAAGTTATCAGTTAAAATTAAGCACCTGTTAGTAACAAAAAAAATCCTTAGAACACCTTCAATTTGGGCAAACACATAGCAAACAAACTTTATCTAATTTTAAAAAACTGAATGAACCATGAAAAAATTTTATAACAGAACAAAGCAAGAATTTATTTTAGTTACACCAATAAGTTATCAATTTTAATTTTTATAACAAAAAAAAAGACTAGCACAAAAAAAGTAAAACTGAAATGTTGCAGGAGTGCTTTTGGTACAGAACTATGTTTCTTCATTCTACTTTGATTGCATTTTTTACAAAGAGAATTAGAACTTTGCAGTTCAAGATTAGGTCCAGAGTTTTTACTAGAATAAACCTCATTGCACATTACATCCAGTTTTACTATCATGTACTATTAACAATATATTGATTTACAACTCATTTTGCATTATCTCTGATGGCGTATGTTGTTGATATGGTCCATAAAATAAAAAATATCATTACAAATTTTTTCAAAGCAGAAATACGATGGATGAAGAAAATTGAGTATTTTTCAAATGTTTGTGTTAGCCAAAACCTATTTAAAAAGCCTATACAAACATTAAAATGATTTTAATATCAAAGCGGAATGAAATTTTTTTGCAGTCAGTCCTGGTAAGTCTCCATTTGATGGTAATGCATGAAAGAATGCATGGAGTTAGGAACATTTTAGCAAATAGGTATTAATCTGATAGATATCAGAGTAATAATACCCGTTATGTTTAGTTTTATTATTACAAATATTCTTAATTGTTTTTCATTTACAGTGTTGGTTATATCAAAGAGGTGCTTTTATTTATATTTTAAAAACAGTTCATTTTGAAAAATGAAGCATTAAGTATGAATTAAATTATCATTAAATGGCTGTTGCTGAGGAGCTGTTTGTAAATTTAGAATGTTAGTGTGTTTATGATAGCAAGCACTCACCACTAGGAAAATTCAAGTTAGTTAAAATCATTCTCCACCTCTTTGATGGTTTCTAATTAGGAGTTAGTGGTATATCATCTCTAATATCAGCAGTTGTGGTCTCAAGTTTAACAAATGTTTGGCACCTGCAAAGACTGTATGAAATTGATAATCTGTCACATCAGCTTTTCTAAGTATTGGATTTAATTGTTTCTTTTATAGTTTTTATCATTATTTTTAAATAAACCACTAAAGTTTAGTCCTTAGGGAGCATTGAAATGCTATTTGATTTCTTTGTTGGCTATTTAACTAATTCCACTGGTAATCCTCTTCTATTTACTAGCATATAAAATGCATTTAGAAATGAATTGATATTTATGTCATATGCATTCTTCAGTTGTACTGCTCTTGATATTAAACATTTAAACAAGCATTAACAGCAATATCCCTACCAGTTCTTACAAAGGCTTGTTGTGATTCTTTTAGGGCAAATGTCTGGTAAAGGCAACATTACTTGCTGGGCAAGGCTGCATTTACTTTATTTATATTATTGGGTTGTGATTCTGCTTCACAGATTTCTTATCTTCCTTGAATGACCTAATACCTTCTGACAATTTTCTTAAAATTTGGTTCACTCACATAACATGAATTCCATCTTCGCAAAACTAGTTTATAATCATTTTTGTTACTTTGTGAACTTTTGGTAACATGACTGGATATTTCACATCATAAGGCAGGTGTTCAGCATTTTGTAGTCTGCTTCAAGAGTGTGTTAAACCTTCTTTGTGTATATTAGGCTTTAAAGAAACAATTTATTTATAAATGACTTTCCTTTCAACAAGTTATTATGTTGTTCTTTAAAACTTTCGTTTTCTGTATTGGCTTTTATTTCATTTTCACTTTCTTGATATTCATCAGTTGTTATTTCATCATTTTTACATAAATTATTTCAAAATAACAGTTGCTTAGGAATTTAACAATGGTTTGTGTTTTGTGTGGAAAACATAACAGTTGTCAATGCAGCCTTTTTCTTTATTTCACTAGATGCTTTAATTGTCATTTCAATAGAATCAGGTGCTGGCTATTTTTCATCCAGAGAGTTTAAGAAACTTGACTCATCCCACCATATATTTCTCCAGTTAATAAATCAGCTACATTCATTTTTGTTAATATGTGCCTGCATTGTAATAGCTTGGTTTTGAACTGAATAAATCCAATACTTATGGAACAAATTGGTTTAAATTCCCACTTTTTTTTCTGATCCATCATAGAATATTCAAGCTATCTCACCATAAAGTTGCATTTTTCAACTTTAAAGCTTTAATTAACCTCTTTGCAAATTTTAAACCAGGAACAGCTCCGAGAAACACAAGATACTGATAGATTTTAAGGAACTTACTCTAGTTTTTGACAATATGATTCTGCATGTCAACACTCTTATGTCGTATAAAAATTGTTAGTAAGCAACAGCCCGATACACTGGATGCATCTGTAAAAATGTGAATGGTTTTATTTTTAATAGTTGTTGTTTGCAAACATCTAGGAATTTTTATAATAAGAAGATACTATAATTCCTAATACCATATTTTTACTTGATTAACATGTTTGTACAAAATTTTATCATTCCACTTTAGTCCATCAATCCACAAAATTTGCATAAAAACTTAATGCAAATGGTATGGTGTGAGATGAATTCTAATGAATCAAACAAGGTTGCCAATTTTTTTTAACAAAACTTATTTGAAACGGCTTTGAAGGAACATAAATCTGGCTTTGTTTTCCAGATAATTCTAAGAGTCTTAACTGATGGTAACTCTCCAGAATCTAAATTAACATATTTGGTACAATCAGTTTCTAATATAACCTTCAGGACTTCTATTGAGTTTGATAGCTATTTTTTTGCATACATTCCAGCTGAATGTCATGTAGCTTATAGTATTAGTGAATCCCTGCCTTTTCATCATCAATTGAATTTATTCAATTCCCTTCATAGGTTGATCCAAGAGCTGATTCTGAAGCTAATTGGTATTTTTTTGATTATTTTTTTGTGTATTCTTGTATCACATACTGTGCCATAAAAGGCAGTAGGTTGATTCCAAATACCATTTGATTAAACTGAAACAAAACTGGAAAAAAATACATTTCTGCTATATCACAAGGCTAAGCTAATGGGTATTTTCAAAATCTTAGTAGAATTGTCACTCAATCTTTTTGATATACAACATCATTAATTGATTAAGTATAGTACTTTGCAGAACCATCAAAAGCAATTCTATCTTAAGTAGTTAAGTTATTGAGGCGGAAAACTGGAAAATGTGGTAGGCAAATCTCTTGATATTGCTTGATAATGTTATTGCAGTCTTTGCAAGACTTGTTCTTTATTAGACGCTTTTCTGTGTCTGACAAATGATTATATTTGATTGCTTAATTATTGTCCAAATGTTTATCTTCTTTCCAGAGTATCTTGAGCTTAATCTTCTGTTTTTCATCTTAAATGATTTTGCTTTGTATTTAGTGATTTAATGTCATCTGGACTAATTGTAATTCTTCTCAGCAAATCTTTATCACTTTCAATTTCCCATAACCTATTTAGAGTGTTATTGATGTCTTCCATGTTTTTGTTGCTTGATGCTAGTTTTATAAAGTGATTTGCTAAGTTCTCACCGAACCCAACAGTGCAAGTCCATCCAATTGGTATGATTCGAGCAACTGATTTGCTAGTTCCTTTTCTTTCTTCCTTTATTGCACAGTATAACTCAGCATTATTTCTGGCAATAAGAATCTCAACTGTTGTCTTTGGTCTGACACTTTGGAACTAAATATTCCTAAAATATTTCTATTTTTTCAATATTGTAGTCAAATTATGCTGTTTTCTTGCAACACACCAATGAGATGACAACAATACTCTCTTCAAACAACAACTCATCTTTACAAATTTTCTCTTTCTTTTGTACCTGACAATACCCTCAAAAATGTCATAAAAACTAGAACATATTTACAATTAACACATATTTGCAATTATTTTTGTAACATCTTTAAAAATTATCTTTTCCATTACTACTAAATGTTCTAATATTTTTTGCAATATACTACAAAATAACTGCTTTTAAGTGTATGTTTGTTATCAAATCTTGTTGTCCTATATTGTTGTTGTACTAAATTTTATGATGATATGTACAAATCACACAATTCTTGCTTAAGTTCATTTTATTTACTTGATTATTTTCTCTAAATAACAAATACCTCCCAAATTGCTTCTATTTATTACTGCTACTCTTATGTAAACTGTGCATTGTTTCAACACAGTTATTTGACATCTATTTGATGAGTTACTCCATGGCATCTGCTAAAAGTCATTAACTATCTTCTCAATTTATTCATGACACATTCTTAACTTTGTTTTATTGTTTTGCAGCTTGTAGTTGTTTTGCAATTCAATCAATACCTCAATGACTTCTTTTTGTGTCATCAAATTTTGTCTTTGAGGTTCATCATCACCAAGCACTTGAATGAGCTGGTGTCTTGTTTGAGTAAATGAAGATTTTAAAAGTTTTTTCTTAGTTAATGTAGATTTTTCATTATTAAGTTGCTGTTTTGTAGATTTTCAATTTCTTGTTCTTTTTGGCATTCTTCCTTTGAAAAAACTTCTCTGCTACCAGATTATGATCTGATGATGATCAAAATTATAATACCGATTATGCATTATTTTAATATTTCAAAGATGCTTATTTGTTTTTCATTTACAGAACTGATTTTATTGAAGAGGTGTTTTTATTTGTATTTAACAAAATATTTATATCAAAAAATAAAATATCAAATCTGAATTAAGATGCTGTGGAGAGGTCCGTAAATTTAGAATGTTGGTGTTTTTATGATAGCAAGTACTCACCACAAAGAAAATGCAACTTTTAGTTGAAATTTCTTCTGATCAAGTATGATAAATTGTATACAATTGCAGGAAGCTGATCTTATCATTAGTTTACACCACTATTCTGGCAATTAAAAGATTAGGCTGAAACAGATGAACTGGTTTTTAAGCTCTTGATTATTTTTTCAATTATAAATGAATCTGTTAAAAAGTGCTACAACTAAAAGTAAAATATATCCTAAAGTGTAAGATGACATCATCGTAGTTTTAAAACCTAGCATTTACTGATGCTAATTAAGAGAATAAGTTAAAAATATATCTGTGATTATTGCTTCATGATAAAGCAGTGCAAAATCTATGTCAAGTAGAAATATATATGATCAAGTGAGTATATAGGTATATCAGTAGCCTAAAGTGAAGACAAGTACCAAGACTAAAATCCCCATGTTTGTTAAGCAGCCAATAAAGGATATGACGGTAGGATCTGGTGAGAATCTCTTTGAGCAAATAGAGCTTTGAAGGCAGAAAGTTTAACATGAAAAGAAAATTTATTAGAGGCATTAAATTTGATGGAAACTTAGGCTAAACAGAGAAGTTTGGATGATAGAACTATAATAAAATTGGAAAAAAAGAAAAATAACTATTTGTTGTCAATACATATTGTTGTCAGTATGTAAGTTGTCAATATAGGCATCTTGGTAATGCCTATATTGACAACTTTTCTCGTTAGTCAGTGATTTTTTAAAAGTTGTTTTTTTGATAAAGTAACAAAAAGCCATGTTAAGTGAGCTCAGAATGCAGTGGGACCTTCAAAGGTTATGCTTTTTACTAAGCTACTTGGAAACCAAACTTTTTTATTAAGTACTGAAATTGCTGAATAATCTAGATAAAGAATATAATGTTAAATAGTAAAAGCAAAAATATTATTCTTAAAGAACATCCTAAATTAACATGAAGTTGAAAAAAGTAATGAAGTTATCCACCTTCATGAGGTCTCTTCTAACCCTTGAATATAAATCTTTTTCCTTCAGGACCCTCTTTACCCTCACTTTTTACCCTCAAAGAAGTTTGTTTTTTTTTCTTTGCCTTATCCATCACCATTTGCCAATGCAAAGTACCTAGATACCATCAGTTGAATCTTCCTACTCATTTTCAGATGTCAGCTCATCATCAATCACCTTGTCAGAATTGCTTAGGTCATTAACATTCATGTCATTTTCAGAATTACTCACACCAGTATCACTGAACTTTTTTTGATTCAACATCACAAAAAGGTTTGATCATCGTTGCATTTGAAAATGTTTTACCTAAACATAATGCTTTGTAATGCATTTAGATTTTAAAAAAATAAAGCAACATGGGCTTTTGTGCTTGCAGCACAAACATTCTTGCCACATGCACATTCTTTCTTATATTTAAAGAATACCTAAATTTGCTGTTGTTGCTTGGATGGCTCCTACTATTTTTAGGTTGGTTTTCATATGGCAGGATCTTAAATAAATAGCAAGCACTCTGAGGTTCCTTTATCTGTAATAATCATTTTTAAGCATCATATTTTTGAAACTCAAGGTAATTTTGTGCTTAAAATGTAGGTTAAATTTTACACATGCTATTAATGCTAAAATATAATCAAGGGTTTTAAAATATAAGAGGTGTTTTTCTACAGTCTCCAAAAATTCTATTTGCAAAGTCCCTTATACAATGTTTGAAAGGATTGTTTATTTGCAGCATAGTAATTTTTTTTAGTTTACTACACTTTTTCAATCTTAAACTCTTTTTTAGGACATTTAATCCTAGCTTCTAAAAACCAAAACAACTCACGTTCTGGAAGTTCAATTGATGTGATTGGAGACACAACTCTTCGTGAATCAGAAAAAATTTCAATTATTAGTGTCTTTTTTGTTCAAAATATAGTTTCAATGAGTTATATAATTGCTGAAAAAGTTGAAGGAGGTAATTTCTCTACTAGTTCTTATGGTAAATCATTTTACAAAAACCGACTCTCATCAATGCAATTAAACCAAAGTTTTAAAATTACTATATCAAATTTAACGGCATTAGACTCTATGATCTTGACTATGTATATGAGTTATCAGCAAATGTTTGGTGATAAGCTACAAGGGGAGGCAGTTACTAGTGTACCTATCATTGAAATGGAAGGTAAATAGTTTAAACTTCTTTATAATATTAAGGTTTTAACAAATTAAAACTCTTCAGATAAGTTTTATATTAGTTTTGAAATATATAGGAAAAGGATATAAGGATTTATTGACTTTTTAAGATCTTTATCAACTATATTTCTGGTATTTCTTAAACATAATGATATTAAGTTCCATGCTGCAAGTCACTTGCAGCATGTTTAATTATAATCATGAAGATCATGTTAATGAAGTTGTGTCAAAATGCTTGATATTGGGTGATTTTGCTGAAAATTTTAAATTTGTCATACAAGATAAACTTCAAAGTTATTGATTCTTGCAGTGAATGCAAAGTTGCAATTACAAACCTTCCCTACCAAAATAAACCTCTCTGCAAAATTTTTTGCATTTAATTTTTATTTACTCATAATCCAAATAAATCTGTTAATTAACATAACAAAAACCACTAAAGTTATATTTAGGAAGATTTTTTGTTAAAGGCCAAGTAATGGAAGGAAACTATGTAGCATTTTTTCTGCAACTTTTCATGTATGCTTTTGCAAAATTCAATTAGATATCATAAACAAATTAAACTCATGAGTAACTATATTGGGTTGCTTTTACTCCATTAAAGAAAAAGTGTTTAAAGTAATCAAAAATAAGTTCTACATTTTGAAAAAGAGTTAATATTAAAATAGTTTAAATTTATGTTTTTGAAAAAAAAAATTTTAATTTTAAAAATGAAACTAATAGTTTTCTTTATTTAATGTAAAGGAAATATTTTCATAATGTTTAAAATTGTAAAAGGTTTTCTACAAAACTTTTGTAAGTAACTTATGTTTTTATAGAACAACAAAGGTTTTCTCTCTCTCCATACAAAAAAGTTTAAGTCCTTTTTTCTTTACTATGATTGATATGGAATTTTTCTAGATGTTTGGGCGTAAAATTTAAAAATTTATTAGACAAATTGAATATAGTTTTAAGCTAGTAACAACACATTGTGTGATGTTGACAATCTCATTCCACATGTAAGCGTCTCTTTGGAAGGGCTGATGAACCATACAGCTAATAAACTTCAGGTCTGAATTGATTCCATCCTTTACAAAAGAATTGAAAACAATTAGTTTTTGTAGTAATTTACACTTAATTTAAATTTTAATATGAATTATGATTTTCCACTATGCAGTAGTATCAAACAATTAAAATTTGTATTTGAAGCATGCCTCATACCACTAAAAGTATGGTTGGTATTATGGTTAGCTAAAAACAGTAAAAACAGCTAATTTAATTTTAAATTAAAGCTTGATACAATAATATAGCTTTATTTTTTGAAAAAAAAAATCAGTTAACTTTTAATTGCTAAAAATCAGTTAAATTTTAAATGGTTTATGAATTACCCTGTTTAATTAGATGTGCTTTTAAAATATGGCTAATAAAATCCAATAAAAATGCAATTCAAACTTGATTGGCTTTTTATAATGTAAATAAAACATTTGCTGATGAACATTTGAGCAACTGGAAAATAAATTAGCTTTTAATATATTTCCTAACTAGTTTTCATTTTGTTTCAATTTTTTTTCAAGTTCTGTAATCTTTTTTTTTTGAAGCACCTTCAATCACAGGATCAATAAACAAAGACATTTTACATATTGGAGATTCAGTTGATATAACTGCAAAATGTCAGTCACTGCGACTCTGATAGAGATTTCATTGAAGAGCTTTGGTTTGCCCAACAAAATTTAGTTTCAACTGTTGCTAAGTTTAGTAATGGTGAAAGGTTTTCTACTACTCTGCATGGAAATAATCTTTATGGGAGGAGGTTAAATCTCAATCAAATAAATAGCCAGTTGTTTATGATGTCTATTTCAAATTTAAAGTTATCAGATTCTAATACTTTCTTCATATGTCTTAAATGTAAGTCAAACTTAAAGTATCGCAGAGAGACTTGTACCAGTTTATTAATCAACATTCATGGTAAGAATTATAGATTTCATAAAATTTTTTAACATTTAATTTTATTGATTAAATCATAATTTGTTTTCAATATTTTTTTAGTTTAAAAATAAATTTATTTGATCATGCATCTTTTGCATGGTTTTTAATGGCTCATTATAATCTTCATAACCTGCTGAAAATAAATTTATATGCATATAAGATAAATGAGCTTGAGTTTTTTTTTTCTTTATGATTTTTTTCTTGCACTTAAAAAATTTGCAATGGTAACATAATTATGTGCCATTTTTTTCAACTTGTAATAGTAAACCATAATTAAATTCTATTGTCTGAAACTTATTAACAGAGTGAAAGCATAACATATCATAAAGCTGTGACTGAACTTGATGTTGTTTCAAATTTAAGTAAATTTTTTAGCAATTATATTAGTTTTGGATTGAAAATCAATAAGCAATTACTTTTTTAGGTTACTTTTTTACCATATTTTGGAAAAATAATTTGTGAATCATCTTAATGTATCAATATTTTTTAAACCATATTATTGAATCAAGTGAAATTTTTTTTTTGAAGGAGGAGATTTCTATACTGTTAAACCATAAAAGTTGTTATTGTATTAAGTTTTAATCATTATTTTTAAAAGGGCAAATTTTTAAATTTTAGTTCTAAAAAAATGTAGTTAGAAAAAGCGTTTTTGCTTGCAAAGCTATGTGTAACAAATTTTCTAGCTTTTAATTGAGTTCAAATTCTTTGGCATAAAGATGAAAAGGTGTATTTCACCAAAAGCCCAAACTTTGTCTGCTTCTCTATGACTATCGCAATTGATAATAAAATGGTACTTATAAATACTACTTTATAAGTACCATTTTATTATCAATTGCGATAATCATAGAGAAGCAGACAAAGTTAGGCAAAAACCTCTTGAAAGGTTCATTAGGAGACTACACATTCCATCTTTTTTTATGAATTGTATTATAGTATATAGAATACTTCAAAAAAACAAATGCATATCCTGTATTGCAACAAGATTTTTATCTGCACATAAAGTGTGACATCTGTTCTTTTAATGATTGAGAAATATTTCAATTCATTGTTTGCACTATTGGTAGAAATTGGCAGCACCATGATGGAAAAGTAAGACTCAAGTCCAAATAATTCGCAAAAAAAAGTTTTTTGAATTTTTAACTTCCTTTAAGAGCATTTTCAAAATAGAAAAGAAAATGAAATGATAAAATATTCATTTGGGCAGATATCAGATAGTTTATGTAAGATGTCAGAAAATCAGGGACTATCCATTAGAAACATTCTTTAATCAAAATTAAAATTTTTAAAGCTATTAGTTATCTCAGGCAAGGTAAAATTAATCTTCTTAAGCAATCCTAATTTTGTCTGCTGATTACTAGAAAGGAGAATAAAACGGATTTCATTAGCTCGTTACAATCAATTGATCTTGTTTTCCATCCTTTTAACAAGTTTTTACAAGTTTTACAGATGAGACCATTCTGGACATGTACCTTGAAGATATTGAAGAAATCTTAATCTGAATTTAAGACGAAATGTAATAATGCTAATAAAGACTAGGTATATATCAATTGTTTTGCATTCATTAAGGGTTTTAAAATAATAAATTAAAAAGAAAAAATTCATTGCTTATATCACTCATTTATAAAATATATCAACAAATTACAGTCTTTGTTTGAAGAAGATGGTGATTTGAAGAATGGTAAGAAATTTCTTTTACAATCAGAGAAATGTGACATAAACTTCTTAACCTTAAGGCCAAAAAATTGTTCTGCTGCAATTATCAGTATTGCAATTATCAGCTTCTGCGATCATCAGAATTGCAGAATATTTCTTCTTCAGATTAATTTATTTGTAGTTCAATTTCAAAGTAATGTGAAATTAGTCTTTTCTTCTAAGCAAACCTGCATTATAGAAAATCCCAATTTAGTTTATAGCTTTATAATATGTTTAAAAGAAAATTTTAGTCAAACATATATAAACCATTTTGTATAAATACTTGAATTTTCAAAAAACAAATATTTTTAGCACCTTGGATTAAAGCATCTGTGAACAATGAAAGTTTATTTGTTGGAGATTTAGTTAAAATAGTTGGAGTTGTCTCTGATAATTCTGTTAAAGATGTTAGTTTCTCATACAACGTTTTTAATTCATCAGAGAAAGTTATTGCTCAGATTGTCAATGAAACCTTTTCTGCTACACCATATGGAAAAATGCTGTTTGGTGAAAGATTATCCGTAAGTCAAACAAATCAGAGTTTCTTCATTTCTATTTCAAACATAAAAGTTACAGACTCTATGACTATTATTATGCAATCAGAGAATCGTTATTATGGTGGAGATGCTCTTGCTAGTATTTCTATAAATGTTGAAGGTAAACAGTTTATAATTTACAAGGCTTTTTTATTTAACATTTGAATTATTATGTAAGTATTAGAAATAGCATCAGTAATAATGACAGGAGCAAGAATCACGATATTTTGGACAAAAAATATATTTATCTTTTATACATTATTGCATAAACTTTATTTAAATGATATTAAAGTATTGTTTGATTAGCAACTCAAAAAACATCAAAAAAAGCTATGCAACTCTAATAATTATAGAAAGCGAGAATAAGTTTCTTATGTTAATACTAAGCTATCTTTACCATTAAATGAATAGAACAGTAAAAAATAAATAGAAAAGTAAAAAGAACAAAAAAAATATCTTTTTGCAGTTAGTTACAATTTGGCTCACTTTTGGATAAGCATTAACCAAAACTTTTCAAAATATTGCTCCTCTTCATTTTTACTAATTTAATCAAATATTGGCTCAAGCTCAAGGGAACAGGGGTTGCAAGTGCAGTAGGGTTGACATCAAGCTGAAACACCACAGCTTCTAAAGGTTTTTTCTCACCACAAGCAGATTAAAGAGTTTTAACAGGCTTTTAATCATTACAATTAAAAACTCTTTTAATTTAGAGTTGGGTAAAATCTGGTGAGTTTTTTTAAATAATGATACTGTATTTTTGTTGAAAAAATTGTTAGAACGTTATCAAGTTAATACTTTTGATAGTTGTTGTGAATATGTAGTAATTGTAAGTATGTGTTGATTTTTATGATGGATATTGTCCTGTATAAAAGGAGGTGAAAATTTGTAACGAAAGGTTTTTGTTTGAAGAGAATATTGTTGTCATCTCATCAATGTGTAGTAGAAAAACTTTAAACTAACTGGACTATGGAATAAAAGGTATTGCCTGACAAAACCTACTTTCAGGTTAAATGTTGTGCCAATCATCATTAAATCTGTTGTGAGTGCCATAATTGATCAAGATGATTTGGTGAAGAGCAGAACATCTGCTTATGTGAACAACAATTTTGTTGATAAATATGTGGTAGGTCTTGATTATGTCAAGAGCCATTTTAAAAATTATGATTTAGAGACCAAAGAGAGGTGATTAGATTGTTGATGATGGGATTTGTGTATTAGGGTTGAGGGTACACAAAGTTGGAAACAAACTGATGTAGTCCAGAGGGAACTGAGTTGATGCTACTTTGTAAAAATTAACTAGAAGATTAGAGTTTTCAGTTAGTGGACAGTTGGTAGGTCATTTACTAGTCTGTGGTTGGTTACAAATGATTTGTTGCCTTTTAAAGAGAAGAGTTGTTAGTGTAAAATGAAGTACAAGTACGTATGGTATTTTAAGTTTCATCAGCTATGAAATAGATGAACATGAAAACATTAAATTCATCTTCAAATGATAACCAATAATAGGCAAGAAAATAGATAGAAGCAAGACAACTGGTTTAACGTTCTTATCTAAATTTTTTTTCAGACACAGAACTGACTAATGGTGTTCTATAATATTTCATTTAACTACCTCCCATCAACTGTTCAAAATATTTTTTGGCCTCATCTTAGTAAATTTCTGTGTTTTCTATAGCTGTTGCTCAACTATGTAATTATTAGATTTCAATATAAAATATATATGCTGGATAATAGCGCTTGCTGTGGCGAAATTTCCAACTCTCTTGAGCTTGTTCAAAGTCAGTACTCGCAGCACATGCTCAATGTGCAGACTATTTTGCTTCCAACACTTGATCCAGGCTGGGCAGACAAAGAAGGGAAGCTGTTCTGATTTTAATATGTGTCAATAATGTGCCAATAATTAGCTTTGCTACTTATTGACAAGATTCACACGTTACATAATTTTAGTATTATAACGGTTTTTGTAACGATTATTAATTGTTGACAAGAGTCACAAGTTGTATGTTTAAATGCTACATATAGCGAACAACTTTTTTGTAACGTTGTCGAGGTTGTTGACAAGTAATAAAGATATTAGGAACGAAATAAAATGGCTCTTAAATACGTAGAACAACAAGCTAACCGGGCGTGTCTATTATCTCCGCAATATGAAGATGGACAGCCAAAGCGATTTATTCGGCAGATGACTTCTTTCTTCGTGATAAACAACATTACTGCAGATCGACACGTAGCATATTTGCTTGCTGCTCTGCCGTCAAAAATCTACAATACCATGGAAGAATTAACAGCACCTGAACTGCCAGAGGACGTTTCGTACGAAGAGTTGGTGGTGAAACTTGAAACGTTGGAGATAAGAAAATCATCGTTAATCTCACGGTATGAATTTGGGAAAACTTATCGTGGCAATGAAGAATCGATGCAGACGTTTGCGCATCGAGTGATTCGAGCAGCTCAAGAATGCAAGTTCTTGCCTTCAGAGAGAGACGGTCGACTTCGTGATCAATTCATCATTGGGGTTAATGATGGTGCTGTTCTGCGTGCCATTCTTCGGGGAGAGGATGCGTTGAGCTTTGACGATTGCGTCAAGACTGCATCTGTAATTGTACAAACCAGATTGGATGCGGCATGTTTATCTGTGAATGAAGAGGTAAATGCAAGTTACCGAACAACTGGGACAGTAATGACAAGTCATATTCGGAGAAAGAAAGAAATGCGATGTTTCAATTGCGAATCATTAAATCACTTTGCACGTGAATGTACCTCTTTATGCAAGAAATGCTCGCATAAACATGCTGCGAAGGACTGTTACAAACGTCAACAAAACCAGGAAAACTTAAAAGGGACGAGTTCGCATTAGGTATTTCTACAAGAACTCGTCCCGAAACAGTACTACCTACTATCGACTTGGTGATAAACGGAAGAAAAGCTACAGCGCTTGTAGATACTGGTTGCTCGCAATCAATCATCACCAAGAAGCTACTGCCATCTAACTACAAAGTGATTCGTGTAGTGGATGTTGCAACAATGGGCGGAATGATTCGATGTGAGGAAGTTGTTGCTAAAATACACCACCCAACGAATGGGTGCCTGCTTAATGCATTGGTGTTATGCGTGGATGAAGTAATAAACAAGTACGACATGATTATCGGCATGGATCTAATAAAGTCGTGTGATGAGCTGAAAATTGGCACTGGGAAATTAAAATTCTGTAATTCTCTAATTAAGTTTTCATCGACACCCCGCGTTGCGACTGTTGAAATTGGAACAAGCAAAGCTTATTTTGATGGCAAAAAATGGATTGTTAGTTGGGAGTGGGAGAACGAACCTAAAATGAAGAACAGAACAAGTCAGTATAACGTATCTAATCAACATTGTGAAGCGTTCGACAACGAAATTAACGAATGGATCAAAGAAGGCATACTTGTCAAATATGACGAAAAAAGTATGGGCAAAGCTAAAGGATTACTACCATTGATGTGCGTCATGCAAGATAACAAAAAGAAGATAAGACCGGTGCTTGATTATCGCGAACTCAACGCCTATGTAAAAGCCTCTACAAGGGATGCGGATGTTATCAACGATGCAATGAGAGATTGGAGACTCATGAGTACAAATAGCAACGATTCTGTGGTGGATCTAAAAAGAGCATACTTACAAATTCATGTGCATACACGACATTGGCCTTACCAAACTGTCATTTACAAAAATCAACGGTATGCGCTTACACGTTTGGGCTTCGGTCTGAACCTAGCACCTGTGATGATGAGCTCAA
This sequence comes from Hydra viridissima, assembly GCF_058129835.1. NCBI lineage: Eukaryota > Metazoa > Cnidaria > Hydrozoa > Anthoathecata > Hydridae > Hydra > Hydra viridissima. The sequence goes on from NW_028324311.1 coordinate 703,292, forward strand.
TATTACGATATGTGCTCCAACAAAATTCAGCACTCGCAAAATCAACAAGAGGATACATTGATGACACCTTGGCAACCAATGGAAATGGAAGAATGCTGGTGGCACATTTGAAGAAATGGGGTCTTCACGCAAAAACACCTGAATATTTTGGCAAAAACCCAGTTCGTGCACTAGGATTGGAAGTAACAGTAAATCCGTCTACAAAGGAAATGTTTTGGAAGAGAGGTCGTGAGATTCCCATTATAAAAAATGTGCTCACCAAGAGAGAGATATTCTTATTGTGTGGTAATCTGGTTGCTAATCTACCAGTTGCTGGATGGTTGAGACTCGCATGCAGCTTTATAAAAAGATGTACTAACGAGGCAGGTTGGGATGAAACTATTACGGATAAGCACGTTAATGAAATGATAAAGGAGGTCGTGGAGAAAGTCATCAAATGCGATCCAGCCAAAGGCGTATGGAATGTCAAACCAAATGCATCCCTTAATGTATGGTGTGATGCAAGTTCGCTGGCAAAAGGAGTTGTGATAATGCAAATTGACAAAAAAATAGAAGATGCGACATGGTTCCGGTCAAAGTCTGATGCAATGCATATCAACGTAGCTGAATTGGATGCATGTATTGAAGGTCTCAATATGGCATTGAAATGGAATCCAAGTGATGTCTCTATCAAAACTGATTCTCATAGTGTATTCAGCTGGTTGAATTCCGAATTGACTCGTGACAAACCTATAAAATGTGCTGGACAATGTGAAATGCAAATCCGACGAAGGCTTCAGATATTTGGAAAATTGGTCGAAGATTATGCCATAAATGTAAATGTTACATGAATACCAACAACAAAAAATGTCGCAGATGAACTCACACGAGTGCCAGCAAAATGGTTAAAACACAGAGTTGCAACACAAGAATGTAATATCATTTATAAACACGATAATCAGCAGGTTAAAAAAGTTCATTCAATAGCACACATGGGAGTTTCCAAGAGTATGAAGTTATGCTCGCGTGCTGGTATCCACGTTAACAGAGAAACAGTGAGACTAGTTGTCGCTGAATGTGATGAATGCAATTCAATTGATCCTCACGTGGTTTCATGGGATAAAGGAAATCTTGCTGTCAGTAAAGTGTGGGAAAGAGTAGCCTGCGATGTTGTTCTCGTTGATTCATTGCTATATCTCACCTGTATCGATTGTGGCCCAAGCAGGTACACGTTATGGTCACCATTAAGCGATGAAAGTGGACCTCCTTCCGATGTTCTCCTAGATAATTGTAAGTCGTTTAGATCTCAGTCTATGCAAGCTATGGCGTCGACGTGGGGAATAAGACTTATTTATCGAGCTGTTGAAAAACCATCTGGAAATGGAATTGTTGAAAGAGTTCATCGAACGGTAAAAAGAACAAACGCGAGAGCAAAATGTGGTATACCTATGTCTGTATTCTTAATCAACAACGTTCCATCAAAACACGGCACACCTTTTGAAATCTTATGCCAACAATACAAACGCGTCCGAATTCCTGGAATTGATAAAGTTGAATCAACACAAAAACCCCTAACTAAGTTTCAAGGATGGAAAGTTGGCCACAAAGTGTGGGTGAAGCCCAAGCATATGACGCCGTGTACACGGCGATGGTTAAAAGGAAGTATAGTGGCACTGCGTAATGGTTTAAACGTTGCCACGACACTTTTCTCATCTGCAGCATCGTTGTGGGGACGAGAAAGGAGACATAACAACTGATGACGATTACTACCTGACGCTGGTTAAACCTCCCAAAACTAACTTAGAACGCGTTGTAATCGAAGATCCAAGTTCCCAAACAAATCCCCTGGACGATGATGAAGCTGACAATAATGCGGACCACACTGGTCAAAACTATCCAACAAATTGTGAGATAGAGACATACCCTGTTCGATTCACTCGATATGGGAGAAGAGTGTTTCCTAACCGAAAGTATCAAGATTATGTATGAGCTCTTGGTGAGCTGGGGGAGATGTTGTGATTTTAATATGTGTCAATAATGTGCCAATAATTAGCTTTGCTAATTATTGACAAGATTCACACGTTGCATAATTTTATTATTATAACGGTTTTTATAACGATTATTAATTGTTGACAAGAGTCACTAGTTGTATGTTTAAATGCTATATATAGCGAACAACTTTTTTGTAACGTTGTCGAGGTTGTTGACAAGTAATAAAGATATTAGGAACGAAATAAAATGGCTCTTAAGTGCGTAGAACAACAGAAGCCAAATGTCCACAATTGTCTCTCCTTTTTTACCTGCTCAACCTCAGTACTTGGCAATTCTTCATAAATCAGTCAATACTAGACCCACACAATGCATCACCCACACAATCTTTGAGCCTGTCTGATGTCAATGATGAAATATTTTTTTCTGTCTCTTTTGATTTTAAAAATAAAAATATTCTGCAGCTGATGTTTTCATGATAGCAACCAACCTGTTTGAATCTTGCTTCGAATTTTTTGATTCTTGAATTCTTGAATCGAAACTGTTTTTACCAACACTTAATCACAAAGTTTATAAATTCCTACTATAAAAATGCACCATTTAAAAATTCTTACTTATTTTGAAAAATATCATGTATTTCCCAGATTTATCAATGAAAGATGATGAAAATGTTTATTTGGAAGTTTTGTTTTTGTTTCCCTTACTTAATTTCGAAACTATAGCAGGTTTTCATAAGTAGCATGTTTTTGCTGTAATTAAACCTGAATTCTAAAAGAAAAGTATATAATGGTTTAAATTGCTTAAGCCATTACATTTTTTTACTGTCATTTGAGCAACACATCTGCTTGCAATACAGTGTTCTAGACAAAACTTAAGTTGTGATGAATGTGTTGCAACTGTTACTTTGTCCAATGAAGGATTAACAAATTGCGAACTTGGTAGAAGATTTGTAGTATCTTATTCAACAGTTCTACAAAGTTTTGTAGAGACCAATGATCATGCTTGACAACTTGGCTAAGGCAGACCATAAGCTACCTATGGCGTGAAGGTCTGATTTTTAATGCTTCAAACACTGAGAGAATGGTTTGCTGTTGCACGAAGTCTAAAAATACAACTTGCTGAGGTTCATGGAACAGCTGCTATGACCTCAGGCAGCAGCTACTGTTCCTAGATTGTCTGTAGACCACCAAGGAAACAGACTGGCTTTTGCAATAAGGAATATGAATTGGGAAATACATGATTTGGGACAGGTCTTATTTACAAATGAATCAAGGTTTTGTCTTGCATGTTTTGATCACCGCCCAAGAGTGTGCAGAAGACTGAAAGTAAGATATTTTGCTTGTATCATTTGAGAAACCACTTTATATGGAGGCAGCTCATTGATGGTATGGGGCAGATTATAGAGCTTTTTATTGTTGATGGTTGACATCTGACTTCTCAACAATACATTGCAGACATTTTAGAACCTTTTGTGTACCTTTGCAGTGTACAAAGGAGATGGATTCCTTCTTATGTAGGCTTATAATAGAACATATATGGTACATATTTTTACTGAATACTTAAAGTAATGTTAATATTCAAGTTTTGGAGTGGCCAGCTTGCAGTCCAGATATGAACCCATAAGAACATTTTTGGGACATAATGGGACACTATGTTTGAAGCCAATATCTACCACCTAACAGCATAGGTGAGCTACGAGAAAATCTTATCTGTATGTGGGAAGATATCCCTCAAGAAACAATTAGATCTCTAATTGAAAGCATGCCACGGCACTTACAGGCTGTAATAACATCAAGAAGTGGTAACACTAGTTATTGAAAGTCAAAAAATGTTTTAATTTAAACTGTATCAGTATGCATAATAAGAATAATGATTTTACTTTCTTTTATTAAATGAACCATATTTTTGGTTTTAGTTTGTTTTTTTTTTCACCATCCTCTATTTTACTATTATCATTGAAATAATTTTGTTCATGTGTTCTATTCTTAATATGTTTGTCAAAATACATGATAAAATAGGTTACAATTTAAATAAATCCAAATTTAAAAGTGTTGCATTAACTTTGTGATGAAGTGTATTTATAATATTTACCAATAGAATATTTAATTATAAGATACAGACAACTATGATCTTTTCATATTCTAATGAGAATATTTATTTATGTTAATCAATAAACTGCTTGGTTCATTAGATTTTTTCTAAAATTCATTTTCCACATTTATAATTGTTCTACTCTAGTTGTAGATAGGTGTTCTTATTTTCTTTAGTACCCTCAATCAAGGTGTCTTTGAGTGAAGAAAGTTTGCTCATACAAGGAGATACTGTTCATATATTTGGAGAAATTCCAATTAGCGATTCAGCCAAAGATCGGATAGTTAATGTTTCTTTTTTAATGTTCTCTTTAACAACAACTGCTATAATTGCTGAGTTCAGAAATAACAGTTTTTCTGCTACATCAGATGGCATAAGATTGTTTGAGGACAGACTGTCAGTTTTCATCAGTCAAAACACCAGTTGGTATCAGTCAGGTCTAAGATTTATTGTTTCTATTTCAAAGTTAGCAACAACAGACTCAATGACAGTTCAAGTGGTACTTCATTTTGAAGCTAACACTGGGGAAATATTTGCTTATAAAGATTCTGTCATGATAGCTGTTGATAAGACAGGTTTGAATTTTAAAAAAGTAACTTTTAAAAAGACCTTTCTTTTTTTTAGTTTTATATACAGTCATGGACAATATTATATAGAATTGTCGATAAAAAATTACACTTGAGCAATTAAAGCTTAACTATTTACCTCAACATAAATGTTGAGTTATTTTAAAAATTTTATTGAAATAGCTAATAAATCTTCTTAATTTATTTCAAAAATAACTCTGTTAAATGAAGAATAAAATCTTGTAAATTAACTGTAAAATAAAAAAAGGCAACAGATTGAAGAAACATCAGTTTTGATTATGAGCTATCATACTTTTTCAATGACTATTATTAAAAAAGCAACTATACCATGTCTGATTTTCAGTTTAAAAAGTTTTCACACCTCTCTTTGCTTTTATAACTACTTCTAAATATCTTTGGATGGTATTTACAAGCTTTGAAATATGATCAATTGAATTTTAAGATTCATTACAAACCTAAAAAAATTCTTTTTTATTTGATTGTTTTGAAAGACGTATCTTGAATTACAAAATTCCCCAGAAATTTTATTTGGGGTAAAGGTCCAGGCTTTGTGGCAGCTATTTTAGGATGTTTTTCTTACTTATTTTTAGGAACTGTTGTACCACTTTGTATGTTTGTTTGGGATCATTATCTTGTTAGAAAAAAATTTGTGAGTTTTTTGAAAATCTCCTTTAAATAAATTAATACACTAAAAAATGAGTTTTTTAGTGTATTAATTTATTTAAAGGAGATTTTTGGCATACAAATTGCTATACACTTGTCTTGTTAAAATACTTTTGATATTTAGCAGCCTTCCCACAAAGTTCAATGCAAACTATTCCTAAACAATAGTGAGCTCCCTCAAAATTGACAGCTTTTTTTCAGATTTATCTCTAGAAGATAATCATAAGATCTGCATCAAATTCTTTGCTGCTTTTTGGAACTAAATACCTGAAATTTACTCTCATCAGACAACACAAAGTTTTAAAGAAGCCTGGTTAATATGCATTTTTGCAAATACTGTACTTTTTTGTTTTTAGACCAATTTCTATTTTGCTTTTTTTGAGGCAGTCTAATAAACCAATTGTTTTAGGTATAGTTTACTCATTTATACTGAAAAATTCATTAAAGATGTTCCAAAAACTGCTCTTGAACTGATTAAAAACTTTTTATTTGCTTTCATTGCATTTAATATATTAGCATGACGAACTCATAAGGCAGTGACAAATTATATATTTTTTTCATTATGGTAATAGTTACTTATATTGTAAAAAATCTTTATAGCAGAATATAAAGAAAGATTTTGTTACAATATGAGCAAAATGCCTAGCTTTTAAAAAAAAGAAAAAATGTAACTAAATACTCTCAGTGACTTTATAGTAGAGATTTTAAAAATTTGAAAAATTACTACTAAATATGATCAATTTTCCAAAAATATTATACTATGAAACATACAAACTCTGAAAAATAAACAAACCTCTAAAATTCCATTAAACCTCAAGTAAAACAAAGTGAAAGATAAAACATATTTCTACAAAACATAAATACAATGACAATCCTCATTTCATCCTACTGAAAGACATTAATTTAACATTATCTTTAGTACCTACAATAAAAGCACCTATGAGAGAACAAAGTGTGCTTATTCCAGGAGATAGAGTTAAAATAAAAGGTGAAATTGCTATTAGCGAAATAGCTAACGATCGAATTAAAAATGTAAACTTTATTGTGTCAAATTTAACAGCAACAACAGTGATTGCTGAGTTAAGAAATAATAGTTTCTCTGCTACGCCAGATGGCAATAAGATGTTCAACGACAGGCTGTCAGTTGATCAAGCAAATAAGACGTTTACAGTTTCTATTTCAAAGCTATCTGCAACAGACTCTATGACAGTTAGAATGTGTTTTCACTTTAAATCCAACACTGGAAGTATAACAGTTCTTGAAGACTCCGTCAATATTACTGTAGATAAAACAGGTACGTTTTTTAATAAATAAGTTTTTTATGGAGTGTTTGTCAGCTATAGGTTTTTGTATGAAACTATTTAGATTGAATTGGTTATTGCATGGTTTTTAGATACGATTATTCTTTATAATTATTTGTTACTCTGCTTTGGTGTGTGTCTGTCCATCACCAGCTATTTTGATATAGTTTAACTTGAAAGTGGTTAACATTGATTCAGATTCTTTACTTCCTAATTTAGTTTTTGTTGTGATCCTGAACTCTGTTTTGATATTCAGCTCATTTGACTATTTTAGCGTTAAAGAATTTTAAGCTTCTATTTTTTCATTTCAAAGTTATAATTGTGCTTTAAATTTAGTGATAGGTAAACATGCAAACGTTAATCTTTTCTACTTTGTAAAGTGTAAGATTAATTTTCCATGTTTATATTTGTTCTACTCCTCTTGTAGCTAGGTGTCCTTATTTTCTTTAGTACCTTCAATCAAGGTATCTGTGGAAAAAGAAAGTTTGCTCATACCAGGAGATACTGTTCGTATACTTGGAGAAATTGCAATTAGCGATTCAGCCAAAGATCGGATAGTTAATGTTTCTTTTTTTGTGTACTCTTTAACAACAACTGCTATGGTTGCTGAGTTAAGAAATAACAGTTTCTCTGCTACGCCAGACGGCAGAAAGTTGTTCAAGGACAGACTGTCAGTTGATCAAGCAAATAAGACGTTTACAGTTTCTATTTCAAAGTTATCTGCAACAGACTCTATGACAGTTAGAATGCGTTTTCACTTTAAATCCAACACTGAAAATATAATAGTTCTTGAAGACTCCGTCAGTATTAATGTAGATAAAACAGGTACGTTTTTTAATAAATAAGTTTTTTATGGAGCGTTTGTTAGCAATAGGTTTTTGTATGAAACTAGGTAGATTGAATTAGTTTTTATAAGTTTTTTACAGTTGATTTTTTTTTTTTTTTTCTTTTTTTTGTTCTTTGATTTTGTGCTTGGATACTTTCTTTCGTTTATTGGTTGTTTTATTGTTGTTAGACTTGTAATTAATTAAGATTGACTCTGATACTTTTTATCCTAATTCATTTTTTCTCATAATGCTGAAAACGTTTTGAACTTCAGTCAATCAGATTATTTTGAACTTGAAACAACTTTAAAGGATTGTAACTGTGCTATAAAGATAAAGTTAGGGAATGCAGCAAAAGTTTGGTTTCTTCTTTTTCAAGTGTAGGATTTCATGCCCTGATTCATAATGTTTGTTCTACTCTTCTTGCAGCTAGGTGTCCTTATTTTCTTTAGTACCCTCAATCAAGGTATCTGTGGAAAAAGAAAGTTTGCTCATACCAGGAGATACTGTTCGTATACTTGGAGAAATTGCAATTAGCGATTCAGCCAAAGATCGGATAGTTAATGTTTCTTTTTTTGTGTACTCTTTAACAACAACTGCTATGGTTGCTGAGTTAAGAAATAACAGTTTCTCTGCTACGCCAGACGGCGAAAAGTTGTTCAAGGACAGACTGTCAGTTGATCAAGCAAATAAGACGTTTACAGTTTCTGTTTCAAAGTTATCTGCAACAGACTCTATGACAGTTAGAATGCGTTTTCACTTTAAATCCAACACTGGAAGTGTATCAGTTCTTGAAGAATCTGTCAATGTTACTGTTTATTTATATGGTATGTTTTGCTTTTTAATTTTTTTGTAATGTTTTTTTTTATTTTTTTTTTTTTTGTTGTTGTTTTCATACTTTTTTTTGTTTGATTTCTATATTGTTTTTATTATTTTTTGATTTGCTTAATTATTTAGGTAATATTTTTTTAATTGTAAAAATTAGTTTTTTGTTGAGTTGTTTTTTTTTGGTAAAACATTATTGAGATTTCTATAAAAACCTATTCTTATAATTTTTTTTTAAAGGTGTTTGATTTTCTACTTAATTTTGTAATGTAATATTGATTAAAAGTTTTTTATTAAATTTGTTTTAAATAAAGTTATTTGAAATAATTCATTATTTTTTTTGCTTAATATTTAGTGCCATGTATATTATGAAGTTTGTTTAAGTCTTGCGCGGGTGTTTGTTTAATTATTTGTTAGTTGTAGAATATAAAAATAGTTTAATTGAAATTAATTTTGAAGCTGTTATATTTATGTAGCATTAGAAATTCTAAAACTTTTATGTCTTGTTTTCTTATTTTATTTAGATTCCTTAGTTAAGTTTTATCCAAGCAATGGAAGTTTTTTTCAGCCCGGAGATTCTGTCCAGTTTCATGGAGAACTTGCTAGTACCGCTTTTTTTGATGATGGGACTTTTAATGGTTCTTTTTTTGTATACTCTTTAACAAATACAGCATTGATTGCTGAGTTTAAAAATAGTTGTTTATCTGCTTCATCTGATGGTAGAAGGTTGTACTCTGACAGATTGTCAACCAATTATTCAAATCTGATGTTTGATGTTTCTATTTCAAATCTAACATTAACTGACTCGATGACAATCAAAGTATTTTTTCATTATAAAGCTGAGACTAGAGAATTATTGGTTCTAAACAACTCTGTTAACATATTTGTTTTTGAGAAATGTGAGTTATTTGAAAAATTCATTTCCTTTCTTATACATTTTTTGGTTGAATTGTTTCATTGTGAAAGCATTTTTTTCAATTTTTTTTTTTGCTTTAAAATTTATTTCCTAATTGTCTCACTTAAAACCGCTGTAATCTTTCAATAAAATCTTTCTATAAAGTAATGTTCAAAAAAGGTATGAAAACTTTTTTTAAAATCAGGTGTTTTTTTTTTTGGATAAATATAGAAATAGTAAAAAAAATCAGTCTTGACTTAATTCAGCTTTATTTAAGTAAAATTTTAAACATGTTCAGAACTTGCTTGCTATTTTTTGGTTTTTCTGGTTGAAAGAAAAAAATTAATCTTTAGTTAAAATGGTAATTTTAGATTTAAAGTGTCTCTTATTTAAACTAGTTTGATAATTGGAAATGTTTAAGTAGAAGATCAATAATAAAATTCAGTAAACTTAAGGCTAAAACTAAAAAGAAATAAAAAGCTTAGTTACATTGACTTTTTTACTTTAGAGGAAAATGGCAGTTTACATTAGTAATTCCTTTTGATACTTTTTTTGCTACCAAAGTATGATAATTTGTATTGGGTTTAACATCATTTCCAGACATGTCATAACCCAAGAAATAGGAGTAGTTTTCATCATCCATAATGACAGTTGTTTTTGAATTGTATAACTAACTTAAGAGCTTGCAGCTTACAGCGAATCTTAAAAGAAAAACAGTTTTTTTTAATTGAGAGTGATAAATATTTAGTGTGGCATTGAAAGTTGCGTTGAAAGCAATTGAATCAGGATTTAGAATACTTTCAAATTTTAAGATTTTTCATATTTTTTAAATTGTTATCATGCTTAAATAAAAGATATTTTTCATCATTAAAAATTTTTAAAAAAACAGTGCTGCACTTTATGCCAATTACTTATGCAATAAAATAGCATATTGATGTATAAAACATCTTTAAACATTTTTGCTTCATTTATGCAAATTATTTATGCTTGGTAGTTGGCATAAATGCAGGAAAAATGTTTAAGGATGTTATGTACAACAATATGCTATTATGCTGCATTTTATGCTAATTATTTGTTATACAATAGCATTATGATGTAATTAACATCCTTAAAGATTTTTCTTTTTAGGAAATGTTACATGAGCTAAGCTCAAAGAAAAATCTTTAAGGATATTAAGTGCATCATAATTTTCCATTTAAAAAAATTTGCTATGGTGTTTTACAAATGTTCACTAAATTATTTATGAAAAGTTTTTCTTCTCCATAGCAAAAAAAAAAAAGAAAAAAAAAATAACAAGAAAGGGGATTTTCATGTGTTTATACATGTTTCAGAGAAAATTTAAAAGAATCAAAGTTGTATAAGTTTCCTTTACTTTGACAGCAACTTACTTTTGGATCTGTTTTTAAATGATATACTGGAAAGTAATCAGTTATAGAAAACATAATTGATTCTTTAAATTAAATAAAGGCAATATAATTTGTGTTTTAAATTTATTCATGATACTCAGTTTTGCAGTTTTTTTTTATACCAATTTAGGCCTTTAATTTGCTTGTTTTATTAAGCTATTAAGATAAAAAAAATACTGTGAAAAAAAGCTTTCAGTAACTATATTTTAAAAAGCAGCTTTTATAAAAATTTTTAAGTTGTTTGTTAATGTGTTAAATGTTTTCTAGTTCTATGTTGCGACCAGTTTTTTGATAATTTAAATAATATATTCTGGGTCAGATATGCTTCATATCAGAAAAAATGAAGAGCAACAGGTAGGCTCTTAGTTCTCATAATCAATACTGACATTTGCTCTGCTTCTCTAAGGAGAAAATTTCTTTCTTTAGTGCCCTCAATCAAATTATCTGTGAGCAACAAAAACCTATATATAACAGGTGATACAGTTCAGATTCTTGGAGATATTGTAATTGGTGATTTTGCAAAGGATCAGATTACTGTTTATTTTTTTGTGTACTCTTTAACAACAACTGCTATGGTTGCTGAGTTAAGAAATAACAATTTCTCTGCTACGCCAGATGGCAAAATGTTGTTCAAGGACAGACTGTCAGTTGATCAAGTAAATAAGACATTTACAGTTTCTATTTCAAATTTATCTGCAACAGACTCTATGACAGTTAAAATGTTTTTTCACATTAAATCCAATACTGAAAGTATAACAGTTTATAAAGACTCCGTCAATATTACTGTAGTTAAAGCAGGTATGTTTTTTATTTATTGGGTTTTTATAAAGTGTTAGTTTCCATATGTTTACATAAGGATGTTTTTTAATTGGTTTGTTTGTAATTTTTTTTTTTGTTCAAACTATTTTATAGCTTACTTTTGTTTTGTAATGGGTCAAATTTAGGGTCTGCGTTTTCCTTTTTTTACTAGGTGATTTTGTGACCATTATAAATTTTCATTTTGTCTTTTTTTTTTAATATTAGATAACCTTGATATTTAAAAAAAAAAAAACGAGGCCTTTATGAAAATGCTTTTTTTTCTTGAAAATACAATAGTTAAAGGACTATGGATGCTTTGATTTAAACTAGTTAACAAAAATTATTGCTCGTGACAATTTTAACCAAAGTTTACCACAAAACTTGTATCAATCCATATTCCTCAGCTGTTCGGAGGAAGTTCCAATGTGATATTTTTTTTCGTTCCTACTAGTAAATTTTGTAAGAAAAGCACTTTATTTTCTTAATGTTTTTCTATTAATTTTGTTCTATATAACTAATTCTGAAATACTAACAAAGCATATATTTTATTTAATTATATAGTTTGCTAGTATATATATATATATATATATATATATATATATATATATATATATATATATACTATAGTAAACTAATAGTTATAATATAGTAATAATAATATATAAATTAGATCTATTTAAAACTCATCCGGGAGAAATCTGGGATAAATACGGGGAAAGAAAAAAGCAGCCAAATGATTTTTCGTTTTTTTTTTATTTTGCCCATATGGTTACCGTGTAGATCCCGCGGCCAAATCTCGTACGGTTCATTCCAGATAGTTCCCGTTTGGGTCCTGTATGGTTGTGTTTGCTGGGAATTTGTTAGTATTAAAATTAAGTATAGAAAATGTTTTTACAGAATTTCAAAAAATACAAAACATTTTTTAAGAATAATATTAAAGAATTTAATAGTTAATTAATTACATTAGTTTTTATATACTTTTGGTAGTGAATAATACAGCTCTCAATGATGATTTCAATGCATATGATTAAATTTTGTTTGATGGTTAATTTTCATTTTTCACAGCGTTGCTATTTTGTTTTTAAACTTAATTGCAATTTGCAGAAATATAGTCAGAAAGTTGTATATTATTCTACACGTGTTGAGTTTCAAAATAAAGTGGGATTTTTTTATTATACTAAATAATTTATAACTTATTATTATTATTGTTATTATTATTGTTGTTGTTGTTGTTGTTGTTGTTGTTGTTGTTATTGTTACTGTTATTATTATTATTATTATTATTATTATTATTATTATTATTATTATTATTATTATTATTATTATTATTATTATTATTATTATTATTATTATTATTATTATTATTATTATTATTATCATTATTATTATTATTATTATTATTATTATTACTATTATTATTATTATTATTATTATTATTATTATTATTATTATTATTATTATTATTATTATTATTATTATCATTATTATTATTATTATTATTATTATTATTATTATTATTATTATTATTATTATTACTATTATTATTATTATTATTATTATTATTATTATTATTATTATTATTATTATTATTATATTACATATCTTATTATATATTATTTTATCTATTATTATAAAAATAATGTCTATCAGTACTTTCTTTTCGTAAGTGGCTTTAAAATGCAAATGCAGTCATTAATAAAACTCATTCAAAAACTCATGATTTTAAACATGAAAATTGAGATCCAAATCAATCAATGTAGATCCAAAAAAAAGCTAATGATAGAGTGTATTGATGTTTAGAATACTGCTTGTCCGATGCAGTAGGAGATGACACATTCAAAGGAAAATATTCATTTAACACAACATTAGTTAACACCACAATTAATGTTTCATGCAAATACAACATTGACAAAAAAGGAATAGCAAAACGCTTATGTGACTGGAGTTCTACAAAAGGGGGTTTCTGGGAAGATGCTGATTTTTCTGAGTGTGATCCGAAATCTCCTGATACTAAGAAATTACTTGAATTGCGTAATGTATGTTTATTTGAATTTTAACTTTATGTTTAGTCAGCATTTACCTTTATGTTCTTATTTCTTTTTATATTTTCTGTACTCTTCATTCAGGGATTTTCCGTGTATTCCTGTTGTCCTGATATTTCATGGGAAGATACATGAGATTTTTTTTGTGTAATTAAAAATTCAATCTAAAATATTTTATTTAGAATAAGATTCATTTATGCTTCTCAATTTAAATTTGGATTGTCTTTTGTGATTTTTTATGGTAACTTCATCTTTTTGTTGTCTTTGTTTTCTTTTAAAATCAAGAAACTTACATGTAACGAACAAGATGCAAACGAATCATGCATCTCTGCTGAAGAAAAGATTAAAACTATAAATGATGTCATGAAGTCTAGTTCTTCATTTGCCACTCCTGAAGATGTAAGTTTGGTAATTAAGATCCTGGAGGATGTAGTTAATAAAACAGTTATCCCGTTAAAGGTAAGTAAATTAAATTTAATAGAAAATTTACTTCTAATTTGTTTAATACACTCTTATATTGACTGAGCAGGTTTATTATATTCCATTGGTAAAGCTTGAAGTATGATTCAGTTTATACAAATAAAAATTCTTTGTACTGGCAGAGATTTCCGATTTAAAGAAAAAGCATCCAAAAAAAAACGTTTATTTAGCAAACAAAACCTTAAAATGTATAATACAACATGGTAGTCTTTATAAATAAAATAAAACAAAAATTGAAGTGTTAGGTTCCCACCCTTTCAAAATGATCCTTTGGGCAACAAAAGAGCCTGCAAAAAACATTTCTTTAATAGAAAAGTCTTGTGAGTTACCTCAGCTTGTATTTTGATTGTCCATAGCAAACATGAACAACCAATTATGATTGCTCCAAGCAGAATAGTTAACTGATGTGACTGTTCAATATTATTTTTAATAGTATTTAGTAGCTCATATTTGATTTAATAGCAGTCCAGTTTAATAGCAGTTAAAGTATGTTCTAATTTTTGAATGTTCAAATTCACCCAATTATTGAGAAGTCTCATAAGACACCATGTTTTAGTAATTTAACTACTGTTTTCTTTATTCTATGTGGTCCAAAATTTCAGCTTTTTCGCAGAAGTCAATATTACTATTTATTTGCCATATCCTTTGAAAAGCTGATTTCTTAATGCAGTTTTCACCAATTAATGTAAAAAGATTGAAGTTCATTGGATTTGTTTTTCAATACCCTGTGGCTCATAAATAGGTCTTTTAAGTAACATACTAATATTTATTAAATTTTGTTTCAAATAGCCCCAGCTTACTTATTTTCCTCCTCATTTGTAAAGTTTTTTTTTTCTGTTACTGAGTTTAAACTCATCTTTTTTTTTAATTAACTTGTTATATCATCTATTTTTTCACTAGCTTTCCGATGGTATTTTTGGTGTGATCGACAAGATGTTATCAGCCGATAGGTCTTTTATAACCCAAGCTCAAACTTCTAAAAACTCTTCCAGAAAAATATTAGGAGTTCTTGATGCATTACTTGGTCAGATTGTTGACGAAGTCCAAAAACTGAATTTGCCGTATCAAATTTTACTCAACGGTTTTGCGTTGGCTATTGCTAACGTTAAAAAATCAAACATTTTTATTCAAACAGTTTTCAAATATAAAAGACAAATATCTTTAGAGATAATTGAAAAAGTGGCAAGCAATGAAAAAAGTAAGGCACTTCTATGACTTTTTCTTTTTGCTTCTTGAATTTTAATTAAAGATAAAAATGGATGGGGGGGGAGGGGGGAAGGGGAAGGGGAGAGAGGCGAAAGTTTGAAAACAAAATAAAACACTTGTTTCTACGTCATTTTTCTCTTTTATTTTCTGATTATGTTATCAAATCGACTTGAAAAAGAGATGAAAACAGCCAACGTTAAACAAAATTTAAAAAGGTCCCTGGTCGTCAATTTTTTGTAATATACTGCATACGCCTTTCATCATGGTTTGAATAACTTTCAAATTAATCATTTTTAATTGTCTTTTGATCCTGTTCGCCAACTGTTTTGCAATCGTTGTTGCTCAACCTTGCTTATAAACCATATTACCCAAGATGGACCAAATTCTTCGATTGGTCTTGCTTTCAGAACACTCTGTGGATTCTTATGCTTCGGCACAAAAGGTAGATGGTGCTCATTAAGGCAATCTGTTGTTGTTTTTGCACAATAGGACATGGCTAGGTTAGGCTAAAATATATTTATCTTATAAATGATGTTTATTGATGAATTTTAACAATTTTAGCAAGCAATTTGACGATACACATATGAATCGATCACCGGTCCTTTTGTCTTCACTATGTGTTGCGCGGAAACACCTTTACTGGATAATGCCAACCATACAAGTACCGTTGGTGAAAACTTTTTTTTAAACCATATATTTAAACCATATATCTGGTAGACAGTTTTGATTGAATGAATACTGAACGAATAAAATTTTGGCATTCCCGGCATGATGTTATCTGAAAATGTAATGTATTTTTCGTCTTCTATCACGACGAATTTTTCTTCCTTCGCCAATCTTCTTTGCAGTTTTCGACAGTCGCTAGGCGTTTTTTCGAGTTGCTGTTGACTGTATTTTAGCGAGCGTTGTCTTTTATAATATTTTAAACTCAGTTTTTTAAAATTTTTACGAATAAAATATTGTGAGTACGTTGAAGCGAGTTTTCTTTGACGCAGTATTTTCCGTAAATTCTTTCAATTTGTTTCTGTTGTTTGTTCAATTTACTTGGACGACCTTTTCTTGTCTTTTTATTTTCATATGGTTGACCATTCTCAAAGCGTTTAATGATCCGATTAGTTGATGCGCGTGGGATAATATCAACTTGAAAGTTTTTTACCAAATGGGCCTTGCTCATTTGTCCAACGAAGAGGTAGACACGTCTTCGAAGATCGACTTGATTCGTGATCTGTGGAATTATAATGGAAAGATTTTTTATATATCTAGAAAGAGAATTATATGTGCTACAAAATAGCAAAAAATAAAATGATTTTCTCGGATGCAAGTATTGATTTATTTATCTAAATAAACTTTTTGTCTTAAACTTTCAGCCCACCCGTTAAGTTATCATTTTTCAATTTATACTTTTGTAGTTTTTTAATTATTTAAACATTAGTATTACAATAAACTGGAAGTTAAAGACTATGCAACGCATCTTCTATTTGTAGAATGCAAGTACATTTCCTTTTTTTAGGAGCAGATTTGGATGCCTCTATTCTTGTTCCCAGCAATGCACTAGTTGATGAGGATAACACCATATTTTCATTTGTATTTAAAAAACCAGATTTTTTCTTGCTAAAAAATGATTTTGCCTCTTTTCACTTTTATCAAAAAGGAGAAACAATGAATGGCACTGGAAAAATTGCCAGCATCATCTTTTCTGCAAGCGTTGTTGATCATTCTATTAGCAACCTGAAGGGTAATCGTGTAAAATTGAATTTTAAAAAGTCTAATCTTAATGATTTAAGTGGATCCCTGGATTGCTATTTTTGGAACTCTACTTTAGGTCAGCTTGCTTTTGTTAAATTTTTTGTTAATGAGTTTTGAACGTAACGCAGCTTGGTTTCTTTGTACAATTAATTTATCTGTTGATAAATTCAGATAGCTGGTCAAACGCTGGTTGCAGCAAAACCTTTGAAAATCATATCGAAGTGTTATGTGAATGCGATCATCTTACAAACTTTGCACTTATCCTTGATCCGTCAAAGCGTGGTTATAATCCTTTTGAGTTAAAAATTGTGACTTGGATTGGATGTGGTATTTCAATAGGGGCTCTGTTTATATCAGTTTTGACGCTTGCGCTATTCAGGTTAAACGATATTTTTCCTTTTTTAAAGGCTCAATTTGTTGACATAGAAATTCTTTTTTATTGTTGTAATAAAAGATTTTTAAAAAAATTTAATTTAGTCCGAGAAAAACATTTGAAATTTTAACTTCAATAAAATGTTTTTTTTTACTGTCATTAAGGAAGATTATCATTATGAAAAATTACTTATAAGACTATACAGAAAGTGCTTTGATGTTTTCTGTTGTAGATATTATTACTGTAATTATTAGAGGAAAGACTTACGAAGTTTTTGCGAACGTAACTATTAAAGACTAAAATTACGTGCGCTTGCAAAATTAACCGAACGTAACGATTAACGGTATTAATTAAATTGTAATATTGAAATTCCGAAGAGTAATTGATTCAATTAATTCGTAACTTCGAGTAATTTGCTCGAAAGGTTCGTTATAGCTTACTTAAATCAATTAACTTGCTCGAATTTTCCGTTAAAAATGACGAGAATCATTGATAAATTTATTACAATCGTTTTTAGTTAAATTGTCATAAATTTCGAAACTGAATATTCTTTTGATAACTACTATCGAAGATTTAAACACAAACCCACGTTTACTGAAGTTGTCATAAAAATGTTTAGAATTTTAAACTATGTAAAAAATGTTAAACTTGTTTGCACATACAGTATTGGACAAAACATTTGCAACCAAATAATGCTAATTTAGTTTCTTTACGTAAAAGTGCTGCATTTTTTCAATTTAGAGAAATAACTATGTAACTGTTTAGAGACAAAGTTCTTCAAGTTTTATTCATTATAAAGTTCATTATTTGTACACGAAAATTAATAAATTAATCAAAAGTATTAAAAAAAGTTGATTTCCTTCTGGACTAAACAAGTGCAACTCGACAAAATGTTGACCAAGCTGTATTTCGCTATCAATATTTCGTGGCGAATCCTTTGTTGTCGATCACAGCCTTGCATTTTCGAGGCATAGATTCGATCAGGTGATCAATGAAACTTAGTGGAATCGCTTTTGGATTTGTTCAAACAGTTGATCCTTATTACGAACACCTTCACGATTAATTCTGCGGTTGACGATCTCCCAAAGGTTCTCGATAGGGTTGAGATCCGGAGATTGAGGCAGTCAATCCATTACCGATAGGTGGTTGTCTTGAAACCACTGCTTGACTACTTTTGCAGTGTGTTTCGGATCGTTTTCTTGCTGAAAAACCCATTTTATTGGCATATTCCATTCAGCATGAGGTAACATAACATCTTTCAGGATATTTTTATACATGAAACGGTCCATTATTCCATCGTTTCGATGTATTGGACCTAGACCGTTAGCAGAAAAACACCCCCATACCATTACATTGCCTCCACCATGCTTTACGGTCTTATGGCAGTAACGTAAACCGAGGCGTTTTCCGGCCGGTCGACGTACACGGCAAATGCCATCGCTCACAATGATGTTGAACTTCGATTCATCACTGAACAGGACAGTTCGCCATTTCTGCACATTCCAGTCAATATGAGAGTTAGCAAACAGGAGTCTTTTCTTCTGGTTTTTTAGTGAAATCAGCGGTTTCTTTGCAGGGCGTCGAGAAAACAATCCGGCTTCAACAGCACGTCGTCTGATTGTTTGGTCCGATACAGGCAGCTCTAATTGGCTTTGTATCTCGACTGATGATATCCAGGGATCCTTCTTGACGGATCTGACGATCATAGAATCCTTTCTAGAAGTGGCGGAACGCGGTCTTCCACCTTTGTTATCTGCTGCCAACTTCCCCGTAGAACTATATTTGGAACATAGTCTTGATACGGTCCATTTTTACACGCGATATTTATCACAAATACTTTTTTGTGACATTCCACTTACGTAATCGCCAATAATTTTCTTTCTTAGTTCCAATCCAAGACTGTCGAGAGCCATTTTTGCACTTGAAGTCATAAAAATAATAAAAATAAATAATCACGCTTCTCAAGGGTTACCGTGTTACATTTATCTTGTGATGATACAATAATGCTCTGTGTAACACAACGTCTTGGTTGGATGTGGACTGTATTGATGTAATGAAACACTTGTTGTATTTCACTTGTTGTATTGATGTTCTTCGATAAAACACTTTGATAAAACTCACTTCGATAAACTGTCTTGATAATACTGACTGATTGACTTCCATATACTGACTGAATTACATGTCGATTTACATGTCTCTTATATAGTAAATGAACTTGTGTGAACCTGTTCTGGAAGATTCTGGATGCTTCTGAATGTTTCTGGATATTTCTGGATGCTACTGGATGCTTCCAGATGCTTCTTCTGGAAACTTCTGGATGCTTCCTTTAATCATTAAAAAACTTCCGTGACGTTGACACGGACCAGACTTAAGAAAATGAAACAAACCAAAAAAGTTGCACTTGTTTTGTCCGCTGTAAAATGGCACTTGTCAACGAAATTCTGCCTGTGTGGTGTCACCTGTCAGCTGATTGCTCATGTCATGGCATGCTTTGACTCCAGAATCCTGAACTATTTGCTGTGGTAGTATAGTTCGTTTCGTTTTTAAGACATGTAAAATTAGGAACACTTTTTAGCATTGTTCGATGTTGGTTGCAAATGTTTTGTCCAATACTGTATATCTTCTAACAACAATCACAACTTGTCATTTGACTGCCTTGGGTAAGTCGTATTTTCTCAGCTGTTTCCTGGCTAGTGTTCTGACATGCTCCTCTGTTGATGAGTGCTGGGAGTGAAAGGTGTTTTGAGTAGCTATTGCTCTTTTTTTACTTTCATCATCCAGGACCTCAGTGTTTCCTTTCTCTTAAGAGTCATCAATGGTAATCTAACCACCCCTCGCTGACCTAACCAAACCATCGCCATATGGAGAATTTTGACATATTAATGATACTAGAACTCTAGAAATTTAGTTTAAAAAATGTAGTCATATTTCATAACTGACGAATATTTACGCTTACGAATCGCAAATAACGATTAAAATACAAATAACAAAAAATTAGTTTCATTATTAATATATCAATAAATTCAGTAAACATAAGAATACTGATAAAAAAAACCAGCAAAAATAAGACTTTAAGAATTCTTTTTTAAAATGAGAACTGACTTTTATCATTATTATTATTATTATTATTATTATTATTATTATTATTATTATTATTATTATTATTATTATTATTATTATTATTATTATTATTATTGTTATTATTATTATTATTATTATTATTATTATTATTATTATTATTATTATTATTATTATTATTATTATTATTATTATTGTTATTATTATTATTATTGTTATTATTATTATTATTATTGTTATTATTATTATTATTATTGTTATTATTATTATTATTATTATTATTATTATTATTATTTCTATTATTATTATTATTATTATTATTATTATTATTATTATTATTATTATTATTATTATTATTATTATTATTATTATTATTATTATTATTATTATTATTATTATTATTATTATTATTATTATTATTATTATTATTATTATTATTATTATTATTATTATTATTATTATTATTATTATTATTATTAGTAATTGTTATTAATATAAGTACTACTACTTTTTGTGTTGCTATTAATTATTATTAGTCCTACACACTGTTAGAGACACATTTACTGAACCTTTTCATGTCGCGCTCCTGTAATTTTTATCCATCCATTTCAAGCAAGGTTTGTGATATGCTTTGAGTTTACTAGATGATTATCACAAACTTTGCCGTATGTTTTTAAAAGTTAACTTCCTGTAATTCTGTTTAAACATTTCCTTAAAATGCATTGACGTCAGTCACGCCTGTCGAGAGGTTAAATGAGATTCGGGCCCAATTTACTTTCGGTGGCCATCTAGTGCCCAGGAAAGGCTACAAATGAGGAGAAATTGTGCTTTCCGGTTGCTATCCTTTTTAATTTTTTTTAATTTTTCCTCCTTTTGATGATTTTATAAAAATTTTCCAACCACATCTGTTATAATAATAGCTACCTAATTTATTATGAAAGTAGAGGAGAGTAGTCCAGTTAGGGGGTGGGAGTGGGTGGGGTGGCTGAAAGTGAATTTGAAAGAAAAAGGGATGGATAAATGTTTTTCTTGACCGCCTTTATTCAAAACTAACTAGGATTTATTTCAGCTAAAGGTTTGTTCAAATTTTTTTATTCGCTGTTGTTGTTATATTGTTATGTTGTTATGTTGTTGTTGTTGTTGTTGTTAGCACACGAATATAAATAACTTAAATGCCAAACAGCTCATAATAAAGCTTTTCTCGCTTTTATTTCTCTCCGCCAGCTCTCTTTCAATGGACATAATCTTGAAAAAGAATAAAGTCTGTATTGTTTTATATTTAAATATAGATCCCAAGCCTGATCCCAAATAACAAAGTCTATATTATTTTATTTAAATATAGAAGCATTTAGTGGTATTATTATGTATGTTTATAAATCATGCCAATCTGTATCTCAATTTAGCTCCTTCGGAATAAAAATATTTATTTCACATAAAATCACAAATCCATACCTGCAGATGTACTCGGGTCATATAGAAAAGTGCTATTGACTTTAACTTGCTAAAGCTTCTCTCGACTTAAGCAACAGTGTCAGGCAAGGTGCGAAAAATACAAAGGGCGACGTAGAGATTTTGGAAGATGGTGGAGAGATCTTCGTTACTTTCTTGAGAAGCTCTTAAGGAGAATGAAAAACATTCTCAAAAAGACTGAATTTTATGTTTTGGATGTCGCCATACAATATTTTTCAAGTTTGCCGATTTGCTACAGACCATTCCAACGAGGTTTTGGGTACTCGATGTCAGTTTACGAACAAACGGCAAGGAAAACAAATAGACGTTGCCGTGTCTGTTAGATAGTTACACTGGCTCTTATGACCATTACTGTTTTATGAACTAAGATAGATAGAGGAAACCTAATTAATTTTTTTGGAAATATCTTCGGTTTTGTTTCTATTTTTTTCTCATGAAAATTTTAAGGACTCGGTAAAGAAAGATAAGGACTCGGTAAAGAAAGGTCAAAACTTCTCACAGCCTTACTTTGTACTTCACATACATTTTTCATTTCGATATCAACTGACTGCAGTAGTAACTCCTCGTTTGTTTCCCAAGGTCTGACTTTTTACTTTTGTAGACTTCAACACTTGACACTCACAACTCAACAACTTTGGTGTTGTTGGCGTCACAGAATGTCCCAGTTTCGATACGGAACTCAGCGAAGCATCTGACGGTAACGAGAAAAAATGTGTTGCCTTAGACAGTTTTGAAACTGACTTTTTGTTTAGTCAGTCAAAATAAAAAAAATTGAGAATATAGTCAAGTCGAAGTGACAATTTCAACTTGACTATATTCTCAATTTTTAAGCTAGCAGCAGCTTAATAGTTAACTTTATGAATTTAATGCTTTACATCCGCCAATGAAAATTACTAACAAGGAAAAGCAGATGAAAAAAACAATAGTTCTTAATTTTCTTTCGAGTTGTTTGCACATTTCAACGTTTCTATATATTTTAGACAGTTCTTGCAAACGCCGGTCTTTATCTCGCTAAACGCCAGTCTTTATCCTGGAAATCTGAAGATTCGGTCACCGGCAGTAGTTTTAATGGGCTTTTTTTTATTGTTTTTTGGGGATTTTTGTGTGACTTAGAAAAAGTTTATGAGAGAGAAAAATGTTACATATGAAACCATTGAAACGTTTATTTTTTATTTAAAAAAGTTGTTTGTTTTTTTACAGTTTGTTTTTTTGTTTTTTTTTCTATAAAAAACAATAACAACGGGTTTAATACCTCTCCTTAAAGTTATTTTTGAGGGTTTTTAAGCGAACATATCGCGAGGTTAGAATTATTTTGTTCTATCTCCAAGTTTAAATGTTGGGAGAAAGTTTTTGATTTTTTCTAAAAGTAAAAATTGTTTAAAGTTTTAGCTATTATTTGAAAAGAAATAATAACTTATCTTTAAATAATTTGTTTAAGCAATTTATTTAGAAAAAAAAAATAAATAAATAATGCGTATTTTAAAAGTTATTATTATTAACTAAAATTAATAACTCATTTTCTCCTAACTTTTAAAATTGGAGATAGAACAAAATAATTCTAACCTCGCGATATGTTGTCAGACAACTGCTGGATGTTATATAGTGAAATTCCAAACCAATTACAATCGCTAGTCCCGTTCATGACACTAAATAGATAATATTTTTAGGGATAAGACGATTTATGAATTAAAGTAAAGATATTCCTTGGCTACCCAACAATCGTGTTTTTTCTTTATACGGTTTTTGTTTTAAAAAAATAAAAAGTACTTCATTAAAATCACCAACACCAGGATTTTTTTTATAGAAAACTGCGTCAAAAAATCCCTCTAAAGATTCTCTTTCATCAGTGCATTTCATTAATGATACTAGTCGTGTTATTTCTCGCTGGAGCAGAACGTAGATCGAAGTCCAATTTTAGTTGCGCTGTATTTGCTGGATTATTGCAGTACTTTATCTTGGCAACATTTTTCTGGACTGCAGTTGAAGCTCTGAACTTATACCGAATGTTTGTGTCTATTTTTAAAAGCATCGACCCTGTAAAGTTCATTCGTAGAGCCTGCAGAATTGCTTGGGGTTCGTACTTGATATTAATTTTTCTATTGATTATGATTAAATAAACTGTAAATAAAAATTGTAAAAACTTCAAATGTACTTATTTGTATTTAAATTGAAGAAATTATAAAACAAATTTAAAAATTTTAAGCCTACATCCATTACTTTTTAAATCTGTGCAACTTTTCTGTCGATTGCGATTTGTTTTCATTAGAACTCTTTATTCACATCGATTTAAATATTTTGTTTTAGTAATAAGCTTAAATATTATTGGTGACTAAATATTTTATTGCTCGTGGTTAACTTTCGTGTTATTTTCAGGCGTTCCACTAATAATTGTCGGAGTTTCTGCTGGAGTTGAAAATAAATCTTTTGGCGATGACAAACTGCACGTGATGTTCCTTAATTTATTTGAATACAATAACTGATTTTCTTTAATTATGCTACTAATCAAGCATCAGTTTTTCCGTTAAAATCAAATGAAATATGAACTTGAATGAACTGGATCAGTGTTTTAAGCTGAATCGAATTTTCTGAAGTTTTTTAAATAGAGATCTTTATGTATTTAACATAGCAAAAGTTTTTGATGTGCCAATTTATATGCATATAAAAGTTTGTTAGGTGCTATTCCGGAATATTTTAAAAGTTTGATTTAAAGAGGGCTATGTAATGTCGGAATCAAATAGGTTTTTATGGAATTTTATAACTTTGGTTAAATACATAAACTAATGTAAATTCGATTTATTCGACTGATGTAGAAATTTGTTCTTTATTCTCTTTTAACGGAAAAACCAAACACCGCGATGCTTGAGGTTGATGAACGATATGATACATCTGATGTTACGACAATTTTCAACTTCAATGATGATGCACGGCGTGTACTTCAATGATGCTTCAAACTATTTTTAAAATGTTTTTTTACTTGTAGTTGTCTCATTCATGGATATGCATTCTATTTCGGGGTTTTACTACCGGTTGCCGTAATACTAGCTACGAATTTTGTTGTTCTCATTTTGGTTATGGTAAAATTAAGCACTCGGGAAACAGCAAAGTTGTCAACAAACCATGCTGAAAGAAATAATTACAGGCGTGTTTTTGAATCCTCTCGCATCGCTTTTGCATTTAGCACTTTACTTGGCTTAACATGGGTGTTTGCTCTTCTTGCTGTTGGTATGATTTTAGTCTTTGCAACTTTACTAAAGAGTTTGAGATTGTGTAACTGATCGTTTTATTGTCTGTATTTATATGCTTGTGTGTGCTTTTTTTTACACAACATGTTAGTGAAAATGTAAAAATTACAACCGTAGATGCTTAAGCGCTATCAAAATCTTCATTAATTTGTTCCCTTAGGAGACATGATGGAACTCTTTCAATGGTTGTTTTGCATTTTTAACTCTTTACAGGGGCTTTTTATATTTGTTTTATACATTGCTCGTAATCCTGAAGTGCAGCTCCAATGGCGTACTCTATGGACTTCTTTATCTATAAATTATCCTAAAAGCAGCACACAAAGTTCGGATAATATAAATCGTAAGCTACTTTGATATGCTAATTTATTACTAGTAAGCTAATTCGATCTATAAATTATTGTTACTTAACATAATTATTGGTTGTTTGCTTATTTTTCACTATAACAGCCTTTTTTGCTGATTTGAACAACCAACCTAAAAACACTTCCGAAGTTAAACTTACTGGTGTGTACAGCTTAAAGCCAATGTAAGTTTTACACAGCAACCAAATTCAATTCAAATCATTCCTTACGTAGCAGTTAAAGAAATGATCTTATAAAGATAAGCTAAAGAATAGATCGTTTTGTAAATACATTTTAAAATATGCTTTTTTGTTTCATTAAGTTCAAACTTTTTCCTGCGGAAAGAGCTTGGGATGCTTGGTGGTACCGAGGGTCTTAGGTATAAGTACGCCTCATGCGCTGCTGTCTTGGTGAAGCGTGAAAAACGCGCAAATGCGCATGCAAGCACGAGAGCCTTTCATTCAGCAGCTTTTTATACAAGCTCTTCTTTTGTCAGCGTAATTTTGCTTGGTACGAGTTTATATTGCGTATTACTATTCACCCACAGTTGATATTTTTGGGAATAGTGCCCTTCTAGCTAACCCGAAAAAGCCACCTATATGGGGTGATAGTGGACACATGTAGGTGTCCAGAAATGGGAGTTTTGAAATCCATCTATTACGTCCGAGAAAAAAAAATCAATTTTAAGTTGAAAATTTTCCAATTTTTTTACTGCTTCGATTATTTACTAAACAAGCCATTAAATTGAAATGGGTCATTGGAACTTGATGAAATTTTATGGTGTTGTACCTATATAGTATGGCTATCAATGTATAAAATTTCATGCAGATATCTTGCTTGGTTACAAAGTTATAGGCCAAAACGTTTTGCAAAATCATACATTTTGGCAGTGTTGGTACCAAAAGTTTTTAGTTTTGGTAAAAAATTTTTGTCTGATTGCCCTGAATTTTTGTGTGCATACTCTACAGGTTATAAGTAAAAATTTTTTATAACACTGTTTTGGAATTAGGACCATTGCTGAAAACTGTGGCCACAAAATCATTTAAAACCACAAATTCTCTTCATAATATGGATTATTCAATTTTTGAGTCAAATGACTGACTCTGGAGAAAATTTTTGAAGTACTTACTACCCTGAGCAGTTATCTATGTAAAATATAATGAAATACATGTACACATAACACAATTTGGGGGGTTTAGCAAAATAAGTAGATTTTAAAATAGTAGGTTTTTTAAGCTATTCCCTCTTTTCGTTATGTCCGTATGAATTTCATTCAGAAAAAGTATTACAGAGGTCGTAAAAATTGAGCTATCGAGTAAAAAATTGAACCCAATGTGAGCAATAGACTGAGGAACATTCACGTAAATTTTGGTTGAAATCTGACGGGTAGTTTTTAACAGAGATAACTTTTACCGAAAGAAGAAATGTACGGCATTCCCTATTTTTTTGTTTAAGCGGATTTTACAGGTTAATCCGTAAAAAAATCACTTGTTATTGCTTTCAAAACTTGCATTTTATTGCATTTGGAATTAATTTCTTTCTTCAACAAAGCTACAATTATCAAGGTAAGATTCTTTTTTTACATTTTCAACTTCTGAGAAAAGTTTTTGGTCTATGTTGAGCGGAAAAAGGAAGTGGTAAAAAGTATTGTATTTTATTGAGTTTAGTGCGCACTTTTATTACAAAAAAATGATATGAAAGAAAAAGGTGCACACTTTAAAAATGATATTTATTTAATAGATGTATTCCATATTTATTGTTAAAAAAGTTGAGTGTGCACTATACTCATATGCAAACTATAATATATAAAATTCTGTAAGATAACAAGTGGGTAAATGAACTAATGGGAGAGTAGATATGAAAATAGTTTTCTTTTATATCAAAACTATTTTAATCCTAATAAATATATTTTAAAGCTCTGAAATTAAATTAAGTTATTTTAAATTTTGTGACAAAGCATTGCACAAATTTTAGACCAATCTCAAAATAAAAGGTTCATCCTCACTTTTGTGACCGTCCGTATTTCTACATCCAGGTAAAGTTTCGATTCGTTTCAATTGCATACATTTTCAATAACATCAATTATATTTTGGCTTAGAAGTCTACAAACTTTTGCCTGTTTTTTTTTTAATTCTTTACATTTGCACAACTAAGAGATTTAAATTTCAAGACTGATAAAACTATTTGAATACTGTTGCATTTACAGGAGACTAAGCAATTTCTCACAATACCAAATCATGCAAGAGGTCACGAGGAGAACAGAAAATCTGTCTGTTTAACTTTCCTTAAAAAGTGCACCAGGTAAATAACTTCATTCCAAGCGGAGCGTTTGTCAAATCTACAGCATCAACTTTGACTTGGGTGATGCAAGAGTACCTCAAGGAATATGTGATACTTGCCGGACAATCATGAAGAAGCGAGATGAAGGCAACGAAGTTGTTCTACCATCGCTGTATGACTTCAAGTCAATTCGTGTCAGATTGGAAACTCGTGGCGAAAACTGTGATTGTCTCATCTGCAGGATTGGGCGTCGAAAGCTGAATGAGAAACATCCGCTGTTTCTCGAGCTAATGAGAAAGGGCCCACTGTGCACTGCAACGATTGTCTGAGTCCTTCAGGCAAAAAGCTTGTTGAGCCGAATTTCAACAAACATTTTCTGGCTGCTGGTCGAAAACTGAGTGATTTTTTTACCCACTCAAATATAAATGCTTCTAATGCAAAAGGTGAAACTGGTTCAGATCACACTGTTGCCCACTGTAAAAATACCACTAACCTTATCGGCACAATCAGCTTATCTCTAAATGTTTCAACTGAGCGAATTATAAAAATGGGAATCGAAGGTCGCTCATTCAAGTCGATAGAGTGAAGGCTATTGTTGCTTGTGACTTGAAACTGGCCAACACTCTCTGTGGGGTTCAAGCTCACTCAAGATCTCACCCTTGCTCTTGGTGTAGCATTGATTTCACAAATCTAGAGAAGGCTGGAGCCTTGAGAACACTTGGGTCACTCAGAGAGAGCTATAAAAGCTTCTTGAGTGCAGGAAGCATTCTTGCCAAGGCAAAACACACCGGCAATGTTGTAAATCCACCAATCCTAAGTGGAGCCAATGATACTCTCATTCTGGACATTTTACCTCGACCGGAGTTGCATCATTTGCTTGGAGTTGTTAACCACATTTTTCAGAAGATGAAAAGTGTATGGCCCGATGCCGAAAAATGGCCAACTTCTCTTAACATGAAACTGAGCCCCTATCATGGAGGCATGTTTAAAGGAAACGATTGTCGCAAACTTCTTCGGAATGTGGATAGGCTTCAACAGTTGGCAGAAGCTGAATCGGTTTTCCAAGTTTTTGGATTCATCAAAGCGCTCAGGAAGTTTGATGCTGTAGTGAAAAACTGCTTTGAATCAGACCTTGAGGATGACTTTTCGGACAAAATCCAACAATTTCAAGACTCTTACCTTGCCGTCCCGAATGCTAGTGTTACACCCAAGATCCATATGGTATTTCACCACATCAAAGACTTTGTGAACCGCCACATGTCACCAATTGGAATTTACAGCGAACAGGTAGTTGAAGCAGCTCATCAAGACTTTTCTCATCATTGGTAATGATAAAAACAACTTCCATCTCATCCAGAATACGCTCTTAGACTTAAAAACTGCCTTGTGGACTACAACAGCAAGCACCTTTAATAGTCTTACTCTACCAAAAATGCCACATTTTACATTTCTAAAATTTTACAGCTTATTTTAGAACTGTTTAATCAAATTATGAAGTAGGTGTTTCTTGAATTAAGAAAAAAAACCTAAGTTGTGATTGAGAGTAAATTGTTAAGTTATCAATTTAAGAATAAAATAAAATTTTTAAGTTAAAAGCTTTCACCTCTAATATTTGAGTTTTCTTCAACTCTTCATTTCAACTATTTCAGGTGACTTACCTGATTAAAATTCAAGTTTTATCGCATCTAAAAGTTTTTTTCAGCTTTGAACCTTTACTAAAGCCCCAAGGTGCATGAGAGGAACCCTTAAAATTAACTTGTTGGGCAAAACCCCTCAATTTGTGTTATGTGTGCATGCATTCCATTATATTTTACAATCTAATTTTATTTTTTAGTTTTTCATGCAAAAAAAGCCATGGTTAATTATTGCCTTTCCATTTTGAACCTATACTAATGCATAGAAAATGTACACGAAAAAGGCCTATTTTATGAAAATCTAAAAACTGACCTAAAAGTTGCAATTTTTTGATATTTTTCAATAGGCTCTAAAATTTTTTATATTGATTGGTACTCAGGGTAGCAAAAAATGCAAAATGGACCTCTCAGTTGGTCATTTTCATTGAAAATTGATTTGCCAATTTTATAAGGAAATTTTGGGGCTCGAAATGATTTCGTGGCCACAGTTTTTTAGCAAATGGTTTAATTCCAAAACTCTAATAACAAAAGTTGTTGCTTATTGTCTATAGAGTATACATACAAAAATTCAGGGCAATTAGACAAAAATTTTTTACCAAAACTAAAAACTTTTGGTACCAACACTGCCAAAATGTATGATTTTACAAAACGTTTTGGCCTATAACTTTATAACCAAGCAAGATATCTGCATGAAATTTTATACATTGATAGCCATACTATATAGGTACAACACCATAAAATTTCATCAAGTTCCAATGACCCATTTCAACTTTATGGCTTGTTTAGTAAATAATCGAAGCAGTAAAAAAATTGGAAAATTTTCAACTTAAAATTGATTTTTTTTTCTCGGACGTAATAGATGGATTTCAAAAATCCCATTTCTGGACACCTACATGTGTCCACTATCACCTCATATAGGTGGCTTTTTCGGGTTAGCTAGAAGGGCACTATCCCCAAAAATATCAACTGTGCACCCTCATTGAGCCAATCTAGCTTTGCAGAATTTTGCATTAGTTTATCATCGGCATTATTTTGTTATGCACGGACTAACCATGTTCTTGTTATAGCAAATCGTTTTTAGAGAAATAGAGAAATGGATGTTCAAAAGGCACTAGGACTTTCCCCGAAGGACTGCATTGGGGTGTCTCTTGTGGGGTTTGCCTAGATTTCAAAGTCTTATAAACAAAATGGCCGATAAAATATATATTTGTCATCGCTTCGATAGAGAACTATTTGGCAATTACCTAAAAATAAATCCTGAAAAGACATACATCAAAGGAACGTACAAAAAGAGAAGAATATTTAATCCAAAAACTGTTGGTTTTTGATAGTAAACTCTGCGTATCTTATAGAACCACACTAACAGCAAAAGACCCAAAAAGTGTCAAGCACCCAAATAAAGTGCTCTAAGTCAATAAAAGAAACCCAAAAAAGCTTCTGAGCCATGCAGTGTTAAGTACAGCAAAGATAAGAGGAAATGATCTCCTACTCTGAGACTGATTCGTTTTAGATAAGTAATTGAAGAGGATGAGACATTTCTTCTAATCAGACGATAGCAAGAAATGTCTCATCCTCTACACGGTCATTTAAAATAAAAGTTCAGTGTTTTTAATTGAGAGAAGCATACCTTTTTTCTTTAAAAAAAAAAGAAAATTTAAATGTAAAACAGTCAACGTGATAGTGAAACTCTGTAATGCACTTATTACAATGTCAATTTATGCTTTAATCGGGGGCTTTCCTGAAGTGACAATCTCTGCCGAACAATAATTTACATGATACCAAACAAGAGTGGTGGCAAATACTAAATTGGAAAAGACTCGTCGATACAAATCTAGTCTACGAAGATCTTCAGCGTGCACAAACATAGTTTAATTAGTAAGGGTTGAAAGTCTTGATCATTTAAAGGAACATCTCCAGGCTGACGCTGGTGCTAAACGTAAGGTAAGCGAGCTATGTAAACAGATAATAGAATGGAGAAGTAGTTGATTTTGAATCTTTTGAAAACCCAAAAAAACAAGAGAATTCTATTTTTTTAAGGTGGAGGGGATGACTGGTGCATATAGTGGCTATATAAGTCATCTGTGACTTTACGAGCCTTTTATACCACTCGAATTCAAATAAACGCAGTATAATGATCTCAACTTCTACGCATGCGCAAAACTGGCACTGTTTTTTTAATATCATACAACTGTGAAGGCCTTTTTTATACGCTGCTTAACTTTTCTCACCAGTTTGTTAACTACGGCTTGTAGAGGTTCACTAAGCTCTTTAATTATAAAAAATAGTAAAATCAAATGACAAAATGTCACATTGATCAGTAAAGTGCCCTACAGCCCTGATTAATAGTCGAAGAGACTTTTTTAAATCACCACCACCTTCTTTGATATCCCCAATGATACTAGGGGTGCTTAAAGATTTGAATAAGTCTCTTCGACAATATGATTTTAAGTGTGCACAAGAAATAAAGGAGGCCGCGCTATTTTGGTTCAGGTCACTACCAGCTGATCGATTTGAAATGGAACTAAAACGTTTGCATGACAACCATATTGCCGTTTGCAACTTTTTTTTAAAATGCAAATGTTGCGGTGAAGCTATTCTGCAATCATCCTAAATTTAGCAGCTAAGTAGCAAAAATTTCAGCTAATTTGCCACACCTTGTGGAACGTTTATTACTTAAAAGATTAACGTTTCCGCCACGTTGCAAAGTACTCGTGTACTACGTTTCCGTCACCTAACTACTTTCTATTTATTGATTTAATTTTTTTGGATGAATTAACCTGCTTTTTTTTTACTGCTCCAATCAAGCACCTATTTTTAGCCATAAATGGTTCTTTTTTCTTGTTATAATTAATATACTGGGAGGATCAAAAAAAAAAATAATGAAAAAAAAAAGAAAAAAAAATTTTTTTTGATGAAATAGGTAAAAAGATTTCCTTTTCTTTTTGAAACTGCTCCTCATTCTGTTTCGTGAATGGGTAAAATATGGGTAATGGGTAAAATGGGTAAAGGGTGTTTAGAATTAGGAAAATTTTAAGGAATAATGAACAAAAAACCACCCATGAAAAAAAATAGCTTCAATCAAATGCTGCACGTACACTGTTGGGTGTTTATAAACATTTAATTGACCAAGCATGAAAAATGCAATAAATTATATAATCCCTACAGGTGAAACATCTAGAGACGCAGTTGAACTCGATGACTCATGGCTAGTATGTGATTATGTTTCGAACATCGGACTTCTTACATGTTTCATATGAAAGTGGAAAATTGCTTTGACTTTCAAAAACTTGTTCAATATGGAAGTTGTCTAATAAGCTCGAAGTGACACACTTCAAGTTACTTCAAGTTGTTTTTCCCTTAAATGTAATTAATACAACGCAAAAAATTTACCGCCTGTATTTAGTGCAACTCGATAGTTTGGCGCTTACATTTAATACAACGTGATAATCAAGCGGCCAAAATTTGGTATTTTGACACTGAAATAAACAAGCTTTTTATTTGTTGCATTGCTTTTAATTAGTTTTTTCACTATTCTATTTAAACTTCTATTAAAAGTGTTACATGCCAGATCCAAATGTATGCCTACGTTAAACAGGTACTAAGGTAGATTATTTGAGAATAGAAAGCAAGTAATCTTGATCTATAAAAACCTTAAACTATATTTCATAAAATTAACCCTAAGTAACAAATAGATAGTCATTAGGGTCAGTTGCTAAGGCATCGTTATGTTTGACAAACGAGTTGCTTTTATACTCTTGAAGAAACTTAGCGGATTCGGTAAGTGTGGCTATGCATTGCTAAAAGTAAAAGTATGTTATTGTAGAAAAACTTTCTCTGTTCTTGATAAAATAAAAAGTAAATTTTGAACTCTTTTCTATCGTCAGCCGTAAAGCTGAACGAGAAAACCAGAAAGGAACGATGAAATACTTACGTCGAAAAGTGTATCATTTTTGTGCAGCTGAAGCAAAAACGCAAGCGTGATTTCTGCGGCTGACCTGACGCCAGGATTTCGATCGCGAAGCAACGAAGGAAACTCTGTCACAAAATGTCTTACGATGTTAAACTTTAGTGCTTCAGGAAAGTATTTTGAGATATGACGTAATGTATTCAGGGTTGTGATTCGAATGTCTGACGACAAATGTAACAAGCTCTAGACGTTTTAAGATTTAATTTAACATCACAAAAATTTCACTAATTGAAAAATAAAAAAAAAAAACTATAAAAGCAGGTTAGAAAAAAAAGACACAAACACTCAGGTAAGTGAACAACCTTTTTCATAGACGTAACCACAATAGGTGGAGCTACTGATGGTCGCTCCTTTGAGAACATAATCAAATGACCGAGCGAATGAACTCCGTAAGTGCATATTGGAATCTAAAAAAAGAAAGTGTGATTTTCTTTCTTGGTCTTGTTAATTAGTAGATGCATTTTCGCGAGTTTTAATTTACCCCTTAAAAAATAGATATAAAACGCACCCTTTCGTTGTTAGAGTGTCGCACAACAACATCGACTATACTTTCGTCGTTGGTTACTTTAAATAGCTGTGAAGGCGCATGGAAAAGAGCGTAAGACAGTGCAACAGCACGTCCGTGACATGCAATCCAGTCTAGCGTTGGATTCACATCTTAAGAAAGTAAACAAGATAAAAACTCTATTTGCAGTTGATCGATTTTAAAGAATTTACTGTTTAAACTTGAAAACTAAAATCTGGTTACATTGTTATAATTATTCGTTATCACAAAATCTTTTGCTTAACAAAGTGTTAAACTGATAAAAACAAAACTTCTTTAAAAATCAAAAAAAAAAATAGAAAACAACTTTAAACATGAAAAATACTCACCAAGTAGAGAGGAGGAGAGTAGATTCTCAACATCACTATCCGACAGGACTTGACATAAGGCTCCTAAAGAAGCACCTGCACTGACTCGAATTCCATCCTAAATAGTTGGATAGAAAATAGTAATAAAACTTAACATAGAAAATAGTAATATAAAGAATAAAAAATCTTTGCAATTTCTTTAAATAGAAAAGTGTCACATTTTTTTAAACTTAACCCAAAAGAAAACTTTTACGAAAATATAAACACTTTGACTATTTGATTATTTTGTTAAGTGCACAGAAGCTAACAAACGATTAAAGAAAAAAAAAACCTCCGCTGAAGATATCAATTCCAGAAGAGTTTCCAGCAGGCCGCTCTTCACACTATCTCCCATCTTGTCCCCAGCACTGACAATAACATTGCGCAATGTCTGAAGAATAGTTTCTCTAAATGAAACTTAATGCTAATGTGAACCGAATTTTCAACCGTTTTCAACCGAACGTTCACCGTTTCTTTTGGCATTACAAATCAGCAGAATACACAACCATATAAAATAATATAAAACATAAAAAATATAAAACATAATAAAATTACCTGATAGCAGGATCTTCAGAGTTCTGGATGGAATTTTTCAATTCGGTGAATAGAGAGTCAACTCTTGTATGCAAAACTGTAAGAAAACCTAGTGCCCACGAAGCCTTCTGGCGCACAGTCAAAGTTGGATCAGTTAAAGCTTTCATAAAAGTAGTTTGCAATTGTGCGAAAAATGGTTTTAACATGGCACCCACCTTTAATCCAAATAAATACAAATTAAATCCAAGAAAAGGCTGCAAAGTCTTATTTCATAAAATTAACACGACTTAACTTAAAAAAAGCAGAGAATAAAAATGTCGGTTTTTTTATTTTTCATTTTTTGATTTAAAAAAAAACGTTTCCTTTTTTCCGTCTAAAAAGAAAATCGAATTTAAATTCGTGTAACAACCGTTTTCATTGATATAGAAAAATTTCAGAAAAATTTCCTCAATCTTTTTTATGAAAACTGAAAACAATCACAAACAAAATTTTTTCAGAAACCTTTTCCAGTAACAACCCCAATGTGTCAAGAATAGCTACTTTTACACTGAAGTTAAATCTATCACCCAGAATTCGAATCAGTGGACCAGTAATATGAACGACAGATGGTTTAAGGGCTTCTTCGCTAGTTAACCTAATTATTTCTCCTAAAATAAGAGAGGCTTGCTCTTTGACTTCCTGTGGACCATTCAAAATACCTTCACGAAACATAGGAATAATAGGAGTGACACCCTGAAGATAAATGATAACTCTCAAATAAGAATCTAATAGGAAACAAAATAACAAAAATGAATAGTTCAACAATAACAAAATAAATGGTTTTATTATGTTAAGAATTTCAAGGGGAAACTTTTTTTTCAAAAAAAAAACCTTTTTTGGCAAACAGAACCCAGGTAGCAAGTTATTCCTAATGTCTCCTTTTACAAATTTTATGGCTTGCTTTAGAGACGTTAGATGTTGAAGCTGCTCAGAAGGCTCTAAATGCTGCAAAATATAAGTTGAGTAATCAAAAAGTTTTACTTTTAGTAAAAACTCTTGGCAATCTTACATAAAACAAACTTCAACGCACCTTGACAAGAGTGTCTAACAAATTATAACCCGATACATTTACATCATCATCAACATCATTCATCAGTTGGATAGCAACAGTAAACAGCTGCTGTACATGCGAGCTGAAGTCACCACGACAGTCTTTACAGAAAACACACAACAAGTCTGCAGCAACCTGAAAAAAAGATTTGTTTAATATTTTTTCATGAACAACTTTGCAACTGGTTTAAACAAATTTTTTAAAAAATTAAAGCAAAACCAAATCACCACCACTATCATAATTAACAAAACTTAAGAAATTTTAAAAATTTTACCTTTCGAATACCAGGAAGTTGATTTCTTGAAGAAGTAGTAAGCTCAGTTATAATTATGCGAATTCCAATTTCATCTTCAACTGATAAGACAAGAGCTTCTGTACCTTTAAATTCCTAAAAAAAAATCTAAGTCAATCAAAACAAGCCTAATAAAATCTTGATATACCTAAAGATGATAGGATAATAAACAAATGTGAGAATGCTAATGGGTATCAAATAAAGCAGTAGCATAATTTTAACATGATTTACATATTCAATGTCAAAAAGAATTGTAGTTTTTCAATTTAAAAAAAAAAGAGGATTTTTCAGTTTTCTTAATGAACATACATAACTAACTTTAATTGAAAGATAAAAGCTCGTGACTCACAGAATTGCTATCTGAAGAAACATGAATAGCTTCAATCATTGCAGGTAATATCTTCTCCAAGTGCTTGACAAGAGCTTCTCCAGCAACAGAAGCAAGAATAGACAGAGCTTTGGTATTGACAGGAGGTTTTGTAAGTTTAGGGATAAGGAAAGGTAGAACTGCTTTGCTCTTAACTGCCATCACTTGTTTCAAGCCATCTAATGCAAACTCACTAAGATTAGAATCCTCCTAAAAATCAAACAAAAAAGTAAATTAACTCTGTGTCATTATTATCAAAAAATTAATCAAAAACTGTAGATAAAAATGCAGGCCTACATAAACCTTAAATGTGAATATGAAAGTTCATTATGCACTTAATCCTTTATTGCCAATTGAGCAGAGTCTGATAAGTCCATTTCAAAAAATAAAATTTTAAAATGCTTTAAATACATAAAAACTGAATATCAGCTAAGTTTTTCTTTTTTTTTTAAACTTAAATTGAAAAACTCTAAAAGATGTTAAAATGAATCTTTTTTGAAATAAAAAGTGTTTAGCAGTTTTTGAAGATGCCTAGCTCCTTGGTATAATGTACTTACAAAATAGGCATTAATAATCCTAAACAACTATACTTTTAACTATTTGCTTCAAACTTGATACATACCAGTTTTTCAAAAACATGAGGAAGCACGCCATCAAGAGCCTTATGACCAATAGTATTGTGCAGGTTTTCAAAAGTCAATGAGGCAGCACAACGCACTTCAGGAAGTGGATCAAGTAGAGCCTTTTGAACAGTTGATACAAGAGAGTCTTCAAACTGACTAACCATTTCCCTACTACATGAATCCATAATCTCACTAAGACCAATGCACACACCCTGCCTTTTGCTTCCTTCTTCATTGTTAAGACCTTCTTCTAGGATAGGGATGATTTCAGGAAGAATTCTCTCCCCAAGTTTGCGCACTAAATCACCTAAAGTGCGAGCTGCTACCTAAATATAATGCTTTTATTAAATCATTTTAATCCTGGGCAAGTATTGAGCAAATTTGATCCTATTAAAAATGGAGCGCTTATTTTTCTTCAATTAAATTAAAATGGAAGTAATGATGACCAAGAAAAAAAAAGAGTTAAATATATCAAATTAATATATAGAAATTTATATTGCATGAGCTGAAGACAATATCTTGGTGAGAAAAAAGATTATATAAGAAATGCTTCACTAAATTAGCAATTTACCTGTCTCTTATCATATGAATGACTTGCTAAGCAGCCGAGTAGTAACTCAAACAAAGTTGGCAATAATTCTCTTAATGTTTTTGCTGTATTTTGAACAATAACTTTCCATACATGTAATGCACTTTGGCGAACATGCAAAGCAACATCAGAGCGACCCATGTAAAGACCAG